>NC_091576.1:15093492-15095992 GCF_042767895.1 Penaeus vannamei
AAGAATGAGTGAAAGAGAGGGTGAGTGTTGAGGGGAAGCGAGAGGAGAGGGGAGAGGGAGGGCGAAGGAGGGAATGATTGGAAAGTGAAGAAGAGACGCAGGTGCGGCAATGAACGGAGGAGAGGGTGAAGGAGGGAGAAAGGGGAGGAGACGGAGGGGAACGAGGAGGAGGGAAGGATAGAAAGGAAGAAGAGAAGCAGGAGTGAGAAAAGGAAAGAATGGAGTCAAAGGAAAATAAAGGAGAAAGGGGAAGGGAGAAGATAAAAGAAAGGAGAGGGAGACAGAGAGAGGAAGAGAAGAGGAGCAGTAGAAAGAGAAAGAGAGAGAGAGAGAGAGAAAGAGAAGAGGAGGAGAGCAGGAGGAGAAAGAGAGAGAGAGAGAGTAGTAGCGGTAGGAAGGGGGCAGAGAGATTTTCTTAATAGGACGCCGCAGACCGGGCCAGGCTTCCCCAGCGCCGCGTGTAGGGCTTCGCGAAGGGCTTTATGTAGTAGTCGCCCCGGGCTATCTATCAGGCCAGGACGCGGCGAGGCTTCGGGCCCGGCCGCCGCGCTGCCGTCGTCCAGCGGGGCCCTGCGCTCGCCCCGCGCCCGCCGGGGAGTGCGCTGCCCTCTTTTCTCCTCGCTGCGTCCTGCGGTTCCAAATATACGCCACGGTCTCTCATTACTCCCGGTTCTCTTTCCTTCCTCTTTCTTCGCCTCTCCCTCTTCTCTTCTTTATCCCAGTCCCACTCCTCACATTTATCCCGTCATTCTTCCTTCTCTCTACCCATCCCTGCCTTCCTTTCTCCTTCCCTCTTCTGATTTCATCCTTCGTCCTTCTGCCTATCCATTCTTTCATCTTTCCCTCTGCTTGTCTCTTCCTTCCTCCTTCCTTCCTAACTCTTCGTCCACTTCATTTCCAATCCTTATTCGTGCCGCCCGCGGCGCCCACATTGGCTACGTAATGTGTCCTGTAACTCGCGCAATAACCGTGCACATTGGCCTTTTCGCCAAAGGAAGTTTGAGGCATGAATAAAGGAAATAACGCAGTAAATAGGAAGTGGGGAAGGTAAAGAGAAAAACTGCAGGGCACGCGATTACCAGGCAAGCAAGCAGATGTGAAGACAGAGCGAAGACGCAAGCAAGCACGAGGCGGAGGGGCGGACGCCACGGCCACCGCCTCGCCCGGCCCTTTGATGAGGCCGAGGGGAGGGGGGGGAGAGGGGGAGAGAACGAGACGAAGAGGGAGAAGGGGAAGAAGAGGGAATGGGGGAAGGGGAGGGAAGGAGAGAGGGAAAGGGAGAGGGCGAGAGAGAGAAGGATGTTAAAAGGAAGGAAAGTGGTAGATATGTTTTGAAAGGGAACAAGAGAAGGGAGGGGAATAGAGGAGAAAGGTGGGAGGGACGGAGAGAAGGATGATAGAAGGGAGGGAAATCAAGAAGAAAGGAGAGAGAGAGAGAGACAGACAGACAGACAGACAGACAGACAGACAGACAGACAGACAGACACAGACACAGACACACGGGGACGCACGTGGCTCGTTTGTGGGCGACAAGAGCCGGGACGGAGAGGGAGAAAATAATGAGGAAGGAGAAAGAAGAATGGAAGACATTCACTTTTGTATGGGGGCATTGGTACGGAAGGAGGAGAAAGGAGAGCGACAGGGGGGCATAGAAAGGGGAAGACGGAGAAAGGTGCAGTAGATAAAGAGTAACAGAGGAGAAAGAAAGAAGAGAGAGACAAGAAAGCGCGTGTAACGAATGGTGAATCGGAAGAGAAAACAGTGGAGGGAAACGTCGACGTCAGACCTGAACTGCCAGCGAAATGGTCCCTGAGAGCAAGGTCTTCTAGAAGTATTCATAACTACTTATATTGACCTTGCCCGAGAAGACAACGGGCAAGGGGGGGGTCCCCCTTTCTTTTCCTCTTCTTTCGTTCTATCTGTATCAATCTCTCTCCTCTCTTTCTCTCTCTCTCGCTCTCTCTCTCTATCTCTCTATCTCTCTCCCTCTCCCCCCTCTCCTCTCTCTCTCTCTCTCTCTCTCTCTCTCTCTCTCTCTCTCTCTCTCTCTCTCTCCCTCTCTCTCTCTCTCTCTCTCTCTCTCTCTCTCTCTCTCCCCCTCTCTCCCTCTCTCCCTCTCTCTCTCCTCTCTCTCTCCCCTCTCTCTCTCTCTCCCTCCTCTCTCTCCTCTCTCTCTCTCCCCCTCCCTCCCTCCCTTCCCTCCCTCCCTTCCCCTTCTTTCTCTCGTCCTGCCCTCCTCCCCTCCCCCACTCGACAGCGGGTGATAGCAACTTCTATTTGATAATTATTCGAGCGGTTTGAGGCGCGGGGCGATGGTGGTGGCGGTCGCACGCGGCGGTCCTGTGTGGTTGTTCCGGTGCAGCAAGATGCGGATCGGCGGATGCGGATTCTGGCCTCGTGGGTCTGTGCAATTACAGAATAAGAGGGAAGTAGGAAGGGAGAATTGGTAAAGGGGATTTGGAGAAAATGGAGAAGGAAGGAGAGAGACAGAGATAGAAAG
>NC_091576.1:15100992-15105992 GCF_042767895.1 Penaeus vannamei
GTTGGCTGGCGGGATTATATGTAGGTCTATCCTCATTTCTCCTTTTTCCGTATTATTTATTTTTCATTCGTGGTTTCACTAATTTTCTCTCTCTCTCTCTCTCTCTCTCTCTCTCTCTCTCTCTCTCTCTCTCTCTCTCTCTCTCTCTCTCTCTCTCTCTCTCTCTCTCTCTCTCTCCCTCTCCCTCTCCCTCTCCCTCCCTCCCTCTCCCTCTCTCCCTCCCTCTCTCCCTCTCTCCCTCTCTCTCTCCCTCTCTCCCTCTCTCTCCCCCTCTCCCTCTCTCCCTCTCTCTCTCCCTCTCTCTCTCCCTCTCTCTCTCTCTCTCTCTCTCTCTCTCTCTCTCTCTCTCTCTCTCTCTCTCTCTCTCTCTCTCTCTCTCTCTCTCTCTCTCTCTCTCTCTCTCTCCTCTCTCCATCCCTCCCTCTCTCCCTCCCTCACCTCTTTCTCTCCCTCCCTCCCTCCCTCACTCTTTCTCTTTCCCTCCCTCTCCCACTCTTTCTCTCTCCTCCTCTCCTCTCTCTCTCTCTCTCTCTCTCTCTCTCTCTCTCTCTCTCTCTCTCTCTCTCTCTCTCTCTCTCTCTCTCTCTCTCTCTCTCTTTCTCTCCTCCATCTCCTCTCTCCTCTCACTCTTCTCTCTCTCCCTCCCTCTCACTCTTTCTCTCTCCCTCCCTCTCACTCTTTCTCTCTCTCCCTCCCTCTCACTCTTTCTCTTCTTTCTCCCTCTCCCTCTCACTCTTCTCTCTCCCTCCACTCACTCTTTCTCTCTCTCCCTCCCTCTCACTCTTTCTCTCTCCCTCCCTCTCACTCTTTCTCTCTCTCCCCTCCCTCTCACTCTTTCTCTCTCCCTCCCTCTCACTCTTTCTCTCTTTCCCTCTCCCTCTCACTCTTTCTCTCTCCCTCCCTCTCACTCTTTCTCTCTCCCTCCCTCTCACTCTTTCTCTCTCCCTCCCTCTCACTCTTTCTCTCTCCCTCTCACTCTTTCTCTTTCCCTCTCTCCTCTCTCTTTCCCTCCCTCGCCCTCCCTCCCTTCCTCCCCAATCTCAATCTCTCCTCGTTTTTTTTTCTTCATTTTCTTTCTTTTCTTAGCTCTCCTTTGACTATTTCCTGTTTCTTGTGCAATTTGTTCCTCATCCTCGTCCTACTACAAAACTGCTTTGTTCTTTGTGGTTAATTTTGCTACACTACTTGTTGCATTTCATTCTTCTTTAATTCTGCGTTTCAGTTGTTTTTTTATTTCGTTAGTGATTCTTAGTGTTGTTGTTATTTGATTGTATATCCCTTTGTATAGGGAGATAAGCAGATAAATAGATTGGTAGGCAGGTATATAAATGAATAGATGTATATACCTGCATATGTGTGTGAATATTGTATGAGAGACAGACAGACAGACAGACAGACAGACAGACAGACACACACACACACACACACACACACACACACACACACACACACACACACACACACACACACACACACACACACACACACACACACACACACACACACACACACACACACACACACACACAGACACACACACACACACACGCACACAGACACACGCACACAGACACACACACACACACACACACAGACACACACACACAGACACACACACACACACAGACACACACACACACACACACACACACACACACACACACACACACACACACACACACACACACACACACACACACACACACACTTCCATTTTATGAACTTATTTTCTTTACACCCTCATTATCACGTATCAGTCGGTGCTTTGACCCAGCGCGGCACCTGAAGGCCGGTGGTTTAGGCCGTCGGTCCTTAAGGCCTACTGAGTGGAGAGGTGGGAGGGGGGGGGCAGAGGGGAAGGGGGCATGAGGACGCGACGAAAGTGTGAGATAAGGCAGGGAAAGATAAATGAAGAGGAGATTTCCCCCCTCCCTCTCTCCATTTTTCTTTCATGTTTCACTTTTGACTCTTTTTATCTTGTAATCTTTTTTTTTCTCTCTCTCTCTATCTATTTTCCTTTTCTTCTTTCTTCATCCCACGCACTCCCTTCCTCTTCTCCTCCCTCCTAATAGAATAAAAGAATAAGAAAGGGAAATTTAGAGTAATTTATTTTTTCAAATCGCGCCTTTTTATCAGCCTTATCCAGCGTCCATTTACGGAGTGCTTACCGAGCTTGTGATGGGCGTGAGCGAGCGTTGGCAGAGGGCGGCGGGTGTGATGATGGGCGGAGGGCGATGAGGAGCGACGGGTGTGGTGATGGGCGGCGGGTGGTGATGGGTGGAGGGCGATTATGACAGCGGGTGATGATGGGCGGCCGGTGTGGTGATGGGCGGCGAGTGTTTAGTGCAGCCGGTGTGATGTTGGGCGGAGGGCTATTATGACGGCAGTGATGATGACGTCGGGACGCCCGTAATGTGGCGGGGATGATGATGCACGGGTGGTTGTGTCCGCCCGCAGCAATTAGTCGCCCCGTTACCTATCAATGTCTGATCATCGGGTAATGTGCGAGGCGGCGCTGTGCGGGTGCCGGGGGAGGGCACCTGTGGGGGGGGGGGGTGCTTTTGCTCTTGTTTCAGTGTCGGTGTTTGGATTGTTTTGTTTGGTTGGTTGTTGTTTTTCTTTGTTTTTGCTTCTCGTTTTCTTCCCCTAATATTTTTCTTCTCAAATTCCTCTACCTTCCTCCTGTTGTTCCGTGTTCTTTTTCCTTCTTTCCTTTCGCCTCCCTTCTATCTCTTTTTTGTCACTCGCGTGCACACTCGCTCCTCCACACCTGCATCCGTCAGCGCCACGTGTCTCCGTGACGTCACCGGGTTGCGTAGCGCCGGAGGAGGCGCGACGGCGCTTCCCCGGCGGCATCGGCAGCTGCGTCCGCGCCCGCCCGCCCGCCCGCCCGCCCGCCCCGCCGCGAGAGCCCGCGTGTTCTTGCGAGGCGTCGCGCGACCTTGGCCAAGTCACGGGATTCGGACGTGCCTGTTTCACGCACGGCGCATGATCAGCGGCTTCGGGGTCACGCATGACGGGGTGTCTCTCGCGGCGCAAGGCGGTGGCCGCGTTTGTTTTGCATTTTTTTTTTTGGTGCGGTTTGTTTTGTTTGCGTCCGTTTGGGTTTGGTTTGCGGATTCGTGGGAGGTGGGAGGGGGGGGGAAGGTGAAGGGGAAGGGTTGGCGAGGGGAGGGTGGAGGGGGTGTTCAAGGTGTCGGTTTTGCCGTGTTGCGTACTCTTGCGTGTTATCGTCGACTACGCATTGTGGGAGAATGGGACACGGAGGGAGACGGGGGGTGAGGAGGGGTATTACGATTACGAGGAGGGGGTAGGGATTGGGTGCGTGGTATGAAACTCAAACTCCTTCCTCCCCGTCCCCCTCTTCTCCCCCTCCTTTTCCCTTCTCTTCTCTTCTCCTTTTCCCCTCTCTTCTCCCCATCCCTTTCCCCTCTCTCCTTCTCATCCCCTTCCCCTCTCTTCTGCTCCCTTCCCCTCCCCCTTTTCTCCCCAACTTTCTCCCCTCGCTTCTCCCTTTTCTCCCCTCTCCCCTCCCCTCCCCTCCCTACGGTAATGACCTCGATCCGTCACGGCCTCCGCTCGCCGTCGTCATAATTCTCGCCCTCCGCCCGTCACCGCCGCCGCCGCCGAGCCCGCGCCAGCGTGTAATGAGCCCTGTGTTATTAATGGCTAATCAAACGTGATAACTGCCGCGCAGATTTATTACCGTTTGAGTGAGAGTGTGAGTGCGTGTGTGTGTGATTGCGTGTGTATGTGAGTGCGTGTGTGTGTGAGAGTGCGCGTGTGAGTGTGTGAGAGTGCGTGTGAGTGTGTGAGAGTGCGTGTGAGTGTGTGAGTGTTTGAGAGTGCGTGTGAGTGTTTGAGAGTGCGTGTGAGTGTTTGAGAGTGCGTGTGAGTGTTTGAGAGAGAGAGAGAGTGTGTGTGTGTGTGTGTGTGTGTGTGTGTGTGTGTGTGTGTTGGAGGGGGTGTTGTATGCGCTACCTTCCACCTTTCTTAGATACCGTATACATGTGCTGTCAATGACCTGGCACGAGGATACGCTAAAAGTAGTATGTGTGCGTGTGTGAAGCGACGAGGGGGGAGGGGGAGGGGTATTGATTTCTGGGCAAAAAGTGGGGGTAGGGTTGATGAGGGGGCGGGAGTATAGGGCGGGGGGGGGGGGGGGCTAACGCGATCGTAGCTGGGCACTCGACGCCACTCGTACCCGCGTATTAGGTCTTCATTTCCAGTGTTTACTTCGATTGTGATGGCGTTCTGGCGCGTGCGTGTTCTGTGTTCTGGTTGTTGTTTTTGTTGGTGCTGCTGTTGTTAGTGGTGCGGTGGTGTTAGTGGTGATGCGGTGGTGGTGGTGGTGATGATGGTATTTTTATTGTTGGTGGTGGCATTACAGGTGTTGGTGTTGCTCTTGTTATTCGCTGTATCGTGAGTGCTCGGCTCGAGTTGGTGGCTTGGGAAGATAAGCTGAAGGAATTACCTGTTTATGTAAATGGAAATCAGTATGTGTACACGTATGATAATTTGATGCATATATTGATTGATTGCATGCCCAGATTTATATAATTTCTCGGTGCGTATGTGTATGTACCTGTGTGTACATATATATATCTTGTATGTACGTTCTTCAGCGTACACAAAAAGGACAAAAAAAAAGGAAAAGAAAATACACACACTGTCAGAAAAGACGTATGTGCACGAAACAGGCCAAAGATGATGGCAATTGAATCGATAAGGTAAATGACGGTAATGCCATGAATAAATAAACGCGCTCTCAGAGAAAACAAACGACAGGGCATTTACAGCTGGCCGGTTGGGTCAGGCAGAAGCACTTAGTCGCCGCGGGGAATTCCGTGTAAAAAGAGCTCGAGGGTTTTATGATTCGGAGGAAAAAAATGAAAGGGTAATGGCGTTGCGGAGCTAGTTAGTCCTTGTCCTTTCTTATTTTTGTACTTCCCCCCTTCCCGTTCTTTTTTATCCTCCCTCTCCTTTCTTATTTTTCCTAC
>NC_091576.1:15113492-15118492 GCF_042767895.1 Penaeus vannamei
GTGATTCTTCTAAAGGTTGAGTGAATTCGGTTATAGCGATATTGATTTGAAAATTGAAGAGAAACCACGGTGACTTTAATGATCATTTATCAAACTAATAATCAGTACATCGCCCGCGATTATTACTGTATTAGAATATTGAGATGTTGACCATTCCCACATTCAACCTTCTCCTGTCTTCTTAATTCACTTTCATCATTATTATCGTCATTTTTTGTCATTCCCACCTCCGCCTCCGTCGGTCCCTTCCTGATATCATAATCATTATCACCATTTTCCACCACTCCCTCCGTCGCTTTCGTCTCTCCCTTCACAGTTATCATTATTATTGCCATTTTCAGCTGTTCCTATCTTCATCATCATTTTTCGTCGCGCCCACCTTCGCTTCCTTTTATTTCCTTCTCTCTCATTGTTGCCCCCCCCCCCCCCATCCAACCTTCGTTTCCGTTTTTCTCTCTCTCCCTCCCCCTCTCCCTGTCCCTCCGCAATTACCATCATCATCATCATCCTCACTACCTTCCGCCAATCCGCCTTCTCGTTTCTCCCCTTTCACAATCATCACCCCCCTCCCCCCTCTCTTGTCCTCCCCGTCCTTCCTCGTCTCTGTCTCCCTCACCGTCACGTCACGTGGGATCAAGCCGGCGGCACTAGCACGTCTGTGAGCCATTTGTCTCTCCCCCCAGCCCCCTCCCCCCCCCATACGACACGGCGATCAATCAGCTGTTGGGAGAATTAAATATGCAACAAAATGGCGGATCTTAATGATTGGGGAAGGCTTGGTTCAAGTGTGGAAGGGAAGGGAAGAGGAAGGGAAGGGGAAGTGGAGGGGTGGGGAGAGGGAGAGAGTAAGGAGGATGGAGGGAAGGAGTTGGGAGGAGGGAAAGGGAGGATGAGGGCTTGAGGAAGGATAGAGTGGTGAGGTGAGTTGGAAGATGTTTTATATATTTTTTATCACCCTTTTGTCTTTTATTTATATGGATCCTTCAGTCTGGCCCTCCTCCTCATCTTTCTGGACCTCTTGTATCTGTCAGTATCAGACGCAGGAGACATTTTTACGCCGGTCGTTAGTGCAAGAGCGTTTTTCCGCGGCGTCTCTCTGTAACGATCCATTAATTGGGCCATTAACGGAACCAACGCAGCAAATAAGCGCTAAACTCTGCGGGGATGGACGCCCCGTTTGATTTACACGGCCGCCACCGCCATCGGACAGCGCATCCGACATGTCTCGGTTCCACGAGTTACTGCCTTGTTAAATCTACCCTTTTTCTTGTTCCTTTTTATCTGTCTTATTTTTCTGTCTGTCTGACTGTCTATATTCCTCTTGCTATCTGTCTGCTTTTGTATATATGTGTATTTGTCTGTGCCTCTGTATCTATCTATCTATTCTCCTTCTGTCCTTATCCCCCTGCGCTTGTGTCCGTAACCACGTGTCCCCCGGGAATATCACTAGCCGGCAGGTACTTTATTTATTTATTTTTATATGTGTGCGTAATCACGGGAACGCCATTACGGACAGCGGGCGGTGTGGGCGGGGAGAGGACGGCCGTCACGCCATGGCAGGAAACATTGATTAGTTTATTTGTCTGTTTATTTTGTCTGTTTTGTGTCCTCGCTCGTGTGAGGTGTGGAGGGGGTGGGAAAGGGGGGGAGGGGGAGAAGGGGGGTATAGTTCCTTCGTGTTTTTTTCTTGGTTCGTTGACGCCGCTATAAACCCCGGATGTGGTCGCTGTGGCTGGTCGGAGCGCTGGCGTTGACTTTCATCCACGTTGAATTTCTTGTGTGTATTAATTCGTGCTTGTGTGTCTGTTTCCACTCTTCTTCTTCCTCTTCTTTTTCTTCTTCTTCTTCCTTTTATTCTTATTCCTCCTCCTCCACCTCTTCGTCGTCTTCTGCGGTCTTTAAGTCTTATGTTGTTTATATATTTGGTTTCGTATTCCTCCTCCACCTCCTCCCCCTCCTGCTACTCCTCCTCCTCCTCCTCCTCCTCCTCCTCCTCCTCCTCCTCCTCCTCCTCCTCCCCCTCCTCCCCCTCCTCCCCTCCTGCTACTCCCCCTCCTGCTACTCCCCCTCCTGCTACTCCCCCTCCTGCTACTCCTCCTCCTCCTCCTCCTCCTCCTCCTCCTCCTGTTTTGATTTTTTGAAAGATGTAAATAAGGATAATGCGACTTTCATTCATAAGTGCGTGAACGACGTTGAATAAAGGCGACGCGATTGTCCTCCTGAATTAATTGTGCGAAAGGCGTGAATAAAGATGGCGCGCGATTGTCATTATGATCGTAAGTATTGTCATAATGGGCGTTAATGATATTCGTGCTGCATCGCCCCGTAAAGCGCGATGATAATATGGAGCGAAATATTGTATGTCATTATCATTACCGATGCTGTCATTATCGCGTCGTTATTCCGGCTGCATTTTTGGTGTCATCGACTCTGGCGCTGTCTTTGATTAATGCTATTGTCGGGCTTTTATCATTATCTTTATTGATGGTCGTGTGTTTTTTCTTATTTATTTATTTTCTCTCTTTTTAGATACCGTTTTGTTTTATTTGCTTGCTTGATTGTTTTTGTGTTTTTGATTGGGGATTTTGTGATAGTTTTTGGATGGTGTCTTGTTTATTGTCGTTAAATACTTAATGGTGGAAGGTCGTCTCGGACGCGGCTTTGCGATGCGCTGCTTTATTTCGTATTTTTATTTGTGTGTTATATTATGATTGGATTAATGGCAGATTTTCTTTTGTTGTTTCGGCAATCGGGATCTGTTTATTGACGATCTTGTTGCACTCGCGCTGGTATGTTAATGGGTGTACTGATTGTTTTGATATTGCAATGGCAGCGCGCCGAGTCGATGCTTGTTATTGTGATTAATTGGATATACGTATCGCATTTGTTTTATTGTGATCTTTTTTCGTGCTTAATGGTTGGCGACGCTGGAAACTGTTTAAATCGAGTGTGTTTTTATAGTTTTTTTGGTTTTATTTTTTATTTAGTTTTATGTTGTCGATTTGTTTTATTGACATTTTTTGTTTTCTGTTTTGTTTGTTTGTTCGGTAAGATCACTTAGGGCTTACTGGCACTGAATCCATAATCCGACTTTTTCAAGGGTCGGATTAATAGGGATTTCAGTCACCCACGAACCCGTTTTTTCTCTCCGAACATTAACCAAGGACATTTCGTGACGGGCTGCGCGTCAGACCCGTCGACTCGCCTGGCCGGCCGAGGGAGGTGGGATTTCTTCCCTCTCGTGCCCTTCGCTCCGTTGCTGGCCTTTCGGTGCCAAGGGGCGCTCGGGCTTCGGCTTGCGCTCTCCCGTTGTGGGGGTAAAGGTATGGGCTCGCTCGCACGCACATGCAAGAGTATATATATATATATATATATATATATATATATATATATATATATATATATATATATATATATATTTCATACGTAGATACATATGTATGTCTACACTCGCTCGCGCGCTCACACACACACACACACATTTTCACTATTTTCTCTGAATTACTCTTGTCTCCCCCTCCTTCCCCTCGCGTTCCCCCTCTTTTCCATTTTCTTCACCCCGTCTCCCCTCACTTACCCTCATTGGAATCAGCCAAAGAACGCAACAATTTCGTGACGACGCTCCCCTCTGCCGCTCATCGCCCATGAGAGAAATTTTATACTGTTTATATATATATATTGGACATTAAGGCACAAACCTTCTCTCTCTCTCTCTCTCTCTCTCTCTCTCTCTCTCTCTCTCTCTCTCTCTCTCTCTCTCTCTCTCTCTCTCTCTCTCTCTCTCTCTCTCACTCACTTACTCTCTCTCTCTCTCATTTTCTCTCTCTCTCTCTCTCTCTCTCTCTCTCTCTCTCTCTCTCTCTCTCTCTCTCTCTCTCTCTCTCTCTCTCTCACTCACCCGCTCACTTTCTCTCTCTCTCTCCTTTCTCTCTCTCTCTCTCTCTCTTTCTCTCTCTCTCTCTCTCTTTCTCTCTCTCTCTCTCTCTCTTTCTCTCTCTCTCTCTTTCTCTTTCTTCTCTCTCTCTTCTCTCTCTTTTTCTCTCTCTCTCCTCTTTTCTCTCTCTCTCCTCTTTTCTCTCTCTCTCCTCTTTTCTCTCTCTCTCCTCTTTTCTCTCTCTCTCCTCTTTTCTCTCTCTCTCCTCTTTTCTCTCTCTCTCCTCTTCTCTACTCTCTCTCTCTCCTCTTCTCTACTCTCTCCCCTCCCTCTCTCACTTCTCTGCTCTTTTTCTCACTATCTATCTATCTCTTTATCTATATATCTATCTCTACGCTCTCCCGTCCTCCCTCCCTCCCCCATTTTTTTCTTCTTGTTTCTCTCCAGCTTTCTTCCTTTTCTCCACATTTCTCTCTCTCTCTCCGCCCATAAACTTAAGTTTTTTTCCCCCCAAGTGACGTTTTGCCACATGAAGGGCAAGGCAAAATCGGCCCTGTTGTCCCCGGGGGATAAGGGCCAAATTAGAGTGCCGCGTGTGATTTGTGGGAGCTAGCGTGAGGGCTCCCAATTTAAGAGAGGAATTTCTGTATTAGGTCGATAAAGGTTTGTGTTCCCGTTCGCGCGCGCCCGCACTTTCGGCGGAGGCGAATGTTGGGGGGTGGGGAGGAAGAGGCGGTGGAGGAGGTATGGAAGGGGGAGGATGTGAGGAAGGAGGGTAGAAGGGGGAGGATGTGAGGAAGGGACGGTGGAGGAGGGAAGGACGGGGAGGATGTGAGGAAGGGGGTGTTGTGGACAGTGGGGAAGGGGAGGGTAGGTTTTGAGGGAGGAGGAGGGAAGGATTTGAGGGAGGAGGATTGGAGGTGGGGTTTTCAGAAGGGTTAGGGGGGGATGAGGGGAGGGGGAAATGAGAGTAAAGGAGGAGGTGGGGGAAGAAGGGTTTAGGGATGAGGGGATGAGTAAAGGAGTTGGGGAAGGAGGGTGAGGGGGGATGAAGTAGGGCAAGGGAGGGGATTGGCTATTTTTCAGGGGACATCACTGGAAGGGGGTGTGGTAGTAGAGTGGGGGG
>NC_091576.1:15123492-15128492 GCF_042767895.1 Penaeus vannamei
GAAATGTCCTCCTTGGGTCCTCGTAGGATCCCGCTCGGACTCCCCGCTAATCCGTGGCGAGTTGATCTCCCGTGCACGCCGGGCTCTTTTTCTCTCTCCGCCTTTTTTCAAGACGGACTCGGCACGACTCTGCATTGTAGTGTGACCTTACCCTCGGCCGGCTTGACCTTTTATGAGCGCCCGTCGCTGGCCGCCCATTAGGACGAGCGTGCTGACCTCGGGCTGCGAGTCTCGGCTGCTTTTTTTCTTGTCTTTTTTTCAGGTTTTTGAGTCTCGCTGGAGGACGCGGGTCGGCTCGAGATCCATAATTGCGGGGCTTTTTAAGATCTTTGACGGGAATCGTCTTTTGCTTTTTACTACTATGCATTTATATATCTACACGTATGAGTATGTGCACACACACACACACACACACACACACACACACACACATATATATATATATATATATATATATATATATATATATATATATATATATATATATATATATATATTGTGTCTGTGTATATGTATGTATGTATGTAATGCTTGTATGCATTTGTATATGAAAATGTATATATATACATGTGTATATATTAATTATTTATTTATATTTGCATGTAATCCCTGGACTCGAGACGTGACCCAGCGCGACCTTGCCGAGGCGAGAGCCGCGAGACCCGCCAGTTAGCTCACCGGGTCCTCGCTCACCCGCGCTGGAGTCTCGGGTGTTCGGCGGGTCCTCCGTTTCGTCGGCTGGGTCTGAAATGTTTAGCAAGAGTGGGCGTTTTGTTTGTTAATTTTGTGGTATTGGCGTGGGTTAGTGGGTGGATGGGAGAGTGGGGGAGTGAAAGAATGGGTGAGCGAGTTAGCTAGTGATCGTATCAATGCAATCCTTAGCTTTGCAGGATAGCTAGCCTTTACCTCCCCCTCTCCTCCTCACCCGACCCGACCGGCAACGAGCCAACCCGACCGACCGACGAGTGTTGACCATTGAATGAGGCGTCGAAGCTATCCGGTCATTCCACTCGCCTGCCTCGCCGGGGGCCGCTGAGGGAGGGGAACGGGAGGGGGGAGGGGGGAGGGGGTGGCTGTTGTTGACCTCAGGTTGGGCGCCAGGTTAGTGGGGGGGGGGGGCTTGGAGTCCTTGTGGGGGTCTTTATTTACATGCACCTTCGTTTTTTCTTTCTCTGTTCTCTTCTATTCGGTGTTTTTTTTTTTTTTTTACCATTTTCTACTTTATTCTCCTTAATTTTTCCTTTCTTCTTGTTCTCCTTTTGGTGTCCTTTATATACTTTTTTCTCTGCATTCCTCTTTCTTTTACTTTCTTTATTGTTTTCCTTTGTTCATTAGATTGTTTTTCTTTCGCTCTTGTGTTCGGTACGATTCGGAGACTTCACGTTTTTTACCCTTAAGTATTTGGCCAAATATCTTTTTTTCTTTCCTTTTCTCTCTTTTCTCTCTTTCTATTTTTCTGTCAAGTCTTTGCAGTTTATATATATATATATATATATATATATATATATATATATATATATATATATATATATATATATATATATAGCGATGGATTGCCACACTCGCGTTTATGACTCTTTTGCCTCTTGTTTTCACTCTTCTTTGGCAGAGTGGCGAGTTGAAAAGGAGGAAAAAAGTGAATAGGGATAAGGAGAAAAAGAAGGGAGGAGAGAGAAGAGGAGGAAGAGGGGGGGGGGGAGGAAAGAAGGAAGGAGGAGGACGAAGAAGATAAGCAGAAGAGGGAGAAGGAAGTGGGAAGGAAGATAAAAGCAAACAGGGATAAGGAGAAACAGGCGGAGAGTGAGAGAGAAAGAGGAGGAGGAGGAGGAGGAGGAGGAAGAGGGGAGGGAGGAAAGAAGGAAGAAGACGGAAGAGAGGGGAGAAAAAGGAGGTAGAAAAAAGATGCAATATACAAAAAAAAGTGAAATAGGCCTAGATTTTTAAAAGAATGTGGAAAGAAAGGGTGAAAAAGGGGAGAGGAGAGAGAAGGGTAAGTTGGCGGGCCGGCCTGTGCATTTATCAGCAGCAGCGGGGAAGAGATAGCGGGCGCCGGGAATGACAAATCACGCCGCACTTCTCCAATTTTTCTCCATCTTCCTCTTTCTTAATTTTTCTATTCTTAAGATTTTCCTTGTGATTTTTTTCTCCCATTTTCTTTCTGTATTCTTTTTATTTTTCTTGCATATTTTCTGTTTCTTGTTCGTCTTCCTAATTTCTGGTTTTCTTTTTCTTATTCTTTTGTCTTCGTAATTTCTGTTTTTTCTTCCTCATATTTCTACATAAATTTTTGCAAAATCTACATATTAATAAATGCCTCTCGTCGTTCGTATTTATTATTAACGCATTTTGATTTTCGCTGTAGTTGGCGACGGTGCTTCATGGTCCTGGTGATCGTGATTGGTAATTGGTAATACTGCTGAGTAGTAGCTGTGGTAGCCGAATGGTAGATGTTTGCACGTTGATAGCTAACAGTTCCTTGTATGCACAGTTACTGGTAGATTGTTATCAGTTATATGTGTGTATAATTTTTGGATCGACTGCAGAGTTCCATGTATTTAAAATTACTGACAGTGAATAGTTCTTTTCATATGGAGTTATTTGTGCGTGTGTTAATTGTAATGTATTTTTGGTACGGTCGTATGCGACAAACTTTTTAAAAAATCGCCGCTTTATTTAGTGTCATGTTTAGCTTTGTTTTCGTCACATCGGTTTTACGACTTTTGCGTGGCCGTTCTGCTAAGGTCACACACGCATCCATTTTTGCCGGGGCTGTTGTCTCGAAAGAGTCTGCTTGGTCATGTTGACCCGGTAATTGGCAAGGTCATAATTTGCTGCAGCTTTTTTGTTGTTGTTGACCGAGGGCAAATAAAAGCTGTGTTTGTGCAGCTTGGTGGAGAGGAGTCTCGGGGCGCCTACGCATGCGGACGAGCCGACGGGGGGAGATGCGCAGCGTGTCCGTTTTGTTGAAATAAGGGTCGCGTTTGTGCCGTGACTCAGGCGGTTTATGGTGCGTGTGAGTCATGCAATCGTGTTCAAATCCAATTCGTTGGATTCGTGTTGATTCTGCTTCGTAATCGGGCGAATCGGGGTCGTTCGTCATGTTGAATCTCGTTCGTAAATTCATGCTGGACGTGTCTCATGGCCATGTTGAATCGCATCGAGTGTGGCTTGCACTTCTGTTGGAAATGTTTCATGAGTCAAATAGAATCTTACGCATAAACAATCTCAGTCCGATTTCTAAAATCATTTTGAATTTGAATCACAAAGCCATGTAGAATCTAGTTCATGAAATATTGAATTCAACCCCACAATTTCATGGTCGTTGCAAGGACGGTGTTTGTACAGGGTCAAGGCATGTACAGATAAATGCTTGTTCTTCGCGGTAATTGATGAGTGCATGTCTATTTTGAGTGCCCAGAACGTGTTCGATTTTATCTGCGTTGCAATTAGCTATTTTGTTTACAACATAGGACGGCTGATAAGATAATGTCGGTTTGTTCTCCGTGAATGATAATATCAAGCGACTCGGTTTTATCGTCACAAATACTACTAGGCAATATACATCTATTTATTTTTATTGATTTATGATTGTTATAACTTATTATGATTGTTTTTGTTTTTACTTTTGCTGTTGATGTTTTCTTATTTGTCGTTAATTATGTTAGATTGGTGGGAATGCCTTGGATAAATACAAATCAAAGTTTAGGTTTATAATGATGTTTAAGAGGTTTGGCAACAATTAAGGTATCTACCTTGTGTTTCGCGATGATGAATAGTTAAAGCCATAGCGAAGGTGAGTTTACATCATTATTAAACGCAGTCGAACACTTGGGTAGTACTTTTTTGCCATGGTATTTGTACTGTGGAAAGGTATTCGATCTCACAGTTGTATGTCATGCTTGTAATTATTGTTTTGTTAGTGGGGATGCCTTTTCACTCTGAGCGCCAAGGACGGCACATAGACAGATTAAAGGAAGAGTGGATCAACTAAGCAGATTAATTTTCTTTCCCCCTTCCCTCTCGCCCGCGCCCTCTCCTCCCTCTCTTCGTCCTCTCTCTCTCCCTAAAGGCGAATGAGGGAAAGGAAACCGAAGGAAACCAAAAATCCCTTTCGGTCGGCAGCCTCCATATGCAACAGAGTGCGAGTCCGTGAGACCCAGTTGGCTACGTCTTACAACCGAGGGTGAGATTGGTTTTTCCGAAGGGCGCTGACACAGCCTCCAAATACAGATGGCTTTGTCATGCAACACCGAACACGAATTTAACTAAACTCGCGACTGAAAAAAATCGGGAACAACTGAATCGCGGCAAAGGGAGACCTCACCGAAGGATCTTTGAGTGCGGAATAATTATGGAGGAATAAGATGGAGGAACTGCCGAGGATCGAGAGGTATCTTCAAGGGAACTGGGCCCTAAAGGGGGTGTCACACTAGCACAATTCCCGTGGTTCTTTCTTAATTATCGTTTTCGCTGGCAAGTTTCCGTGGTCTCTTTTTATTATGATAAGCTATAATAGGTAATCGTTATAGTAATCTAAAAAAAAGTATTTATAATATAAAACGATTCAAAAAGACAGTTTAAACTGTAAATAATATTCCAAATTGGCAAAATTCTCTCTTGTATTTAATAAAAACAGCTACAAGTTGTAACTAGCTGCTCGCCGGTTTGTTTACATTTGTATCCACGTTCCCCCGTCAGCTGATGACTAGACGAGAGTACGCCCTTATTTACCATTACACATTCATTGTTTCGCATTAAATCGCCGCCACATAGCCAGAATAACGTCCATCATCGCCAGAGCTTGTGCGGGGGTTGAACCCATCTTTCTGTGTTTAGAATTTTGGTCGAACTGTTTCCGTGGTTCTCATCGCTAGTGTGACTGCGCGAGCCAAAATGACCACGATTTCCGTGGTGCCAGCGGAAAAGTGGATTTCATAGGCCTATTTGCCGTCTTCTGGTCGATTACCACATCATGCAACTACGGCAGCTTTGTAAACGGC
>NC_091576.1:15133492-15160992 GCF_042767895.1 Penaeus vannamei
GGGTGGGGTGCTGGCCTTTGACTCAGGCTTTGACTCAGGTGATCTCCCCATTCACCTGAAGGACAGGTGCCCAGTGCGAGTGATGCTGTTGCTGGTGACGGAGGCGGCGACGGCCCTCCGCCAACAGCCGCGGTGACATGTGCAAAGAGCGGCGTGTTTGCCTTGATGATGAGGCCTGAGTGCAGCCACAGCCGCAGCAGCGCCCAGGAAATGGGAATAATGAGGAACAGTCTACAGTGGATTGTATGGCTGTCTCCACGCCCAGCCATAATGAGGGTCGAGCGGGGCGTCACAGGCACAAGGGCGGGCGCGCGTCCGAGTCGAAAATCTAATGATTAAATCCCACATTAGGGGGCTTTAACATCGTGATCCGCTTAGCTCTATCTTGCCACGAGAGCCGTCAAATGATTGTCACTTGTCCGCCAGAGCCGCTCTTGCTGCCTTGCCTGTAGGCCTCCCGACATTCCGGCCGGCGTAACCCTCGGGCCGGAGGCCGCGTACAGGACTTTGGGCCGTCGGGCCTCGTGGACAAAAGGGCGGTCATTATGACGGGCGTATGGGCGTGGGATCCGCCCTTCAGGCCGTCATAAAGCACAGAGGCAGCACTAGAGTTGGTGTGCTCTCCCCCGCGCGTCGGCCCCGCGCCCCGGCTGACGGAGGTACAAGATGGATTATTCTGCGCAGCGTCGCGGCCTCTCGCGGCGGACACCGGCGTATTTTTGCGAGCCACGGGACGCCTTGACGGAGGCGCTGGCGGAGGCCCGAGCGGCGTGCGCCCTCCTGCCGTCGAGAATAAAGGCCGGCAAGATGGGGCGGCTGGCGGCGCCTGGGAAGAGTTTTAGCGGCCACATTCTTAACAAAAGTTTCTCATGCTCGCTTCTCGTGCCGAGGGGAGGTACCTCCGGCTGGGGGAGCCCGCGAACCCTCCACCTGGCCCTGGTATTAACTACATTCGACGCTCGTTTGCCCATACCCTTGTTAAGCCGGCGGTTTCGGTGCTTAGGAAGCGCCCTCACACGCACTTGCTTACCTTTTAGTGCGTCGCTCCCGGACGGTAGCTGGCTTCGGAGGGGAGGGGGAGGACAAGGACAGGGGAGGGGGTCGGGACACGCGGGGGGAGGGAGGAGGAAGAGGGGGAGGGGGCTGATAATGCTGCTGCTGCCACGTCTTGTAAATACCGTGATTGGCGTTTTCCTCCGGTGTTGGTTAACAGCGATTTTTAAGCGGGGGAAACTCGAGCGGTCGTCACGAACGATTCATTATCTTTTTAAGCCAGCTCTCCTGCCAGCCCACGATCCAACGGATAATTTTGCACCCTTTTCTCTCTCTTTCTCTGTGTCTTCTCTCTCTTTTCCCTTTCTTCCGCTCTTTCACTCCTGGTTGTCGATGGGCCGCCGTCGTCGCCGTTGTTGACGCTGTGGGATGTTCAGTCGGGCTCTTTCGCCTTTTCCACCGCCTGCCCTCTTCCCTGACCCTCCTCCCCCCTCCACTCCTCCCCCTTTTCCTTTGCCTTCCCCACCCTCCCTTCTGCCCTCCTCTCGGACCTTTCTCTCACCCACCCTTCCTTTTGCCCTTGGCCTTCCCTTCTCTTCTCGTCCTTCTCTCTGTCCTTCCCATTTTATCCCCCTCCCTTTTTCCTTCTCCTTCTCTTCCTCTCTCTGCATTCTTCCTTTCTTATTTCCTCTCTCCCCATTCTTCCCTGCTTCTTTCCTCTCTATTCCTCAATTCCTTTTCCTCCCCATATTCCTCGCCTTCTTTTCCCTCCCTCCATTCCTTCTTTTCTTTTCTTTTTTCGATTCCTTTATCCCTCTCGTTCTCTCCCTCTCCGCCCGCTGTCCCAACCCCCGCCTATATCTTTGTTCTGGTTGCTAAGTATGGGAAAGACGGGCCGGCGATCGCTCCCTCCACCACCACCACCACCACGACAGTGGAGACGATGGCGATGACGACGACGACAACTATGGAGACGATGGCGATAACGACGATGGCGAAACGATGACTAGGCGGCGACGAAGATGGCGGAGGAAGCTTGATCAAGCTTTTTAAGATCTTGATATTGGTTTTGTTGATGGCTTTGTTTGGTTGTTTGTCGATCGCGTGGGTTTGTGTTCTTGCTTGTTTGATATACTCTTGATTTAGATTTATTGATTCTAGACATGAGTGATTACGGTTATCACCTGTATCCTTTGATTTATCTTTTATCCTTCTTTAAGCTTTCAATTTCAAAAATTCTCTCAGAATTTGGTTTTCTTGTGTAATATATATTTTCTCTCTTCATCATACTCATCGACTTCCAATTTTTCCTGGCTCTCTCACTCTCCTTATCTTTATTATATTTTATTCCTGTTCCCCGTAATCATCATCATCCTCTTCCCCTGCCGTCGCCACAGCCACCTCTTGACACGGTAACCACACACACTTAAGCGTCAGACATTACGTTAAGTTTAGGTTGGAGGAGAAATTGGGGGGGGGGAGAAGAGGGGGAAAGGGGGAAGGGAGTGGGGAAGCTCCTCTTTCTCTCTCTCTCCCTTCATTCTGTTTTTTCTTATTCTCCCTGTACCACCTTTATTTCATTTCTTCCTCTCTATTCTCTCTCTTCTATTTCTCCTATCCGACCATCTCCACCTCTCTCCCTCCTTATTATCCCCTTCCCATCCCCTCCCCCTCTCCCTCCTTAACATCCCCTCCCCCTCTCCCTCTTAACATCCCCTCCCCCTCTCCCTCCTTAACATCCCCTCCCCCTCCCTCTCCTTCCCATCCCCTCCCCCTCCCTCTCCTTCCCATCCCCTCCCCCTCTCCCTCTTTCCTATCCCTCCCTTCCCCCTCTTCCTCCCTCGCCCCGCCCCAACTCGCGGTGGCTTGTCCTTGCCTCGGCCCTATGCGGGGCATCAGTAAACATACAGCAGCGCTGGCAGACAGGTGGGGGATAGGAGGAGGAGGAGAGGGAGAAGAAGAGTGGATTGAAGAGGAAGGGATGAGGAGAAATAAGAAGAAAATTTGGAGGAGGAGAGGGAGATGGGGTGGGAGAGGGAAGGATGAGGAGAAGTAAGAAGAAAAGGAGGACGAGGAAGACGAAAAGAAAAAGAGATGGTGAGAGCAGAGAGGGAAGTGTGAGGAAGGGATGTTTGAATTTGAGAAGGAGAGGAGAGCGGGATAAGCCGAAGAAAATGAGGGGAGGAAAAGAGAAGTGTGCGAGGAGGAAAACGAGGAGCAAAATGATTAGGGTTAGCTTATCGCATCTCCTCTTGGGTGAAGTGTGAGGAGTGACGCGGGGCGGGTTTCGACTCACTCACACTTCTCTTCTCATTACTCATCCTCTGTTCTTTATCCCTTCCCCTTAAACCCACCACTTACTCTACCCTCCCATCCCCCTTCCCCCCTCCCCCCTCCCCTATCCCTTCGTCCCGTTAACAGGTGTCCGGTCGCGGCGGAGAATAAGCTGGTAATATGGAGTGAGTTTTGGATTCGGTTAAAAGATGCGTTTTCGGTCGCGACAGAGATGATGTCGTCCGGTAAATTCGGGGAAAATCACTCTAGGAGGGATTTTGCTTTCGTTACCGGGCTTTGCACGAATCGCACGGATCCGGTTAAACGGGAGCCTCTCTTGTGGCGGTGGTGCCGGTCTGGTCGAGCGAGAGGAAATCATCAGTTACGGTTTGTGTGCGGATTACGTTTTTAATATTTTTTGTTTATCCCGGACGATATGTTCTTTTATTATATTGTATCGGCGCCCTTCTTATTAATGTTTCCGGTTTGCATTCCCGTGATTACCGCGTGTCCCTTTGTCGATTACAACGTGTCCGGTTATGATTGCCGTATCCGGGTCATGATTACCGTGTGTCCAGTCATGCTGATGGCGAGTCCGGTTAAGTGATCCGTGTAAACTGGCGATCGAAAGTCCGATATAATTCGGTTCGGATAACTTAACATGCTGCGGGATGGCGTGACGTAGGCGAGTTTTTTTGTGTGTCATTTCTTTCTTCTTTTTTCGTTTTTCTTTCCCTTTTTTCTTTGTATTTTGATTTTTTTTTCTTTTGTTTTCCTCTACCTCGTCTTATTCTTTTTCTTCTTCATTTTCTTTCTTCAACTTCTCGTCGTCGTCGTCGTCGTCGTCTTCTCCTTTTTTGGTCACTTTTTTCTTTCGCCTTTTTGTTTTTTTCTTTATATTTTTGATAGATTTTTAAATATTTTTTCTTCTACTTTGTCCTCTTTTTCTTCTTCATCACATTTCTTCTTCCTCTTCCTCGCCGTCGTCGTCTTCTCCCTACGTCTTTCCTCTTTCCTCTTTTCTTCTACTTCGTCGTCTTTTTTCTACGTGACGGGCATTCTTGTTATTCGTTATCCACGCGGCTGTTGTTGTGTCCGCCGGCATTCCTTATTCATTGCTATGGGCGAGCTCGGCGAGGTGTTTGTGTAAGGGATGAAATGTGGCTGAATTATTCTGCATTGTGGCAGTTCTTTCTCCCTTCGGTCCCGTTTTCATTGATTTTGTTTTTATTGTTTTTTTCCTCTTGGTTTTCATTCCGTTGTTTATATGATCATTTTGTTATCATTCCGGTGTTCGTATTTTCTGTTTTTCGTTTTTTTTTTATAGATTTGTGATATTTATCCATGGTTATGTACACGTTCTTTTTTGTTATTCTTTTTTTTAATGATCCTATCTACCCATTATTTCTCATTTATCACTATTAATCATTCTCCGGGCTTGCGGATGGCAGACCCAAGAGAAAGGGGACAGGCTGACTATAGGTGTGTGTGAGTCGAACAACCCCAAATATGGGCGTATGTGCACCTTCTCTTCCTAATGCTAGGGGAAGGTGGCCTCTTAAGGGTTTAGGGTAGGGTAAGGGAGGGTGAAGAGGAGGAGGAGGTGGAGGAGAGGGGGGATGAAAGGGAGGGAGAGGAAGAGATCGAGAAGGGAGAGAGGGAGGATAAGTTTCAGGTTGGAGGTGTGAAGGGGAGAGATGGATGAAGAGGAGGTAATAGAGATGAAATGGGAAAGGGAAGGGGACGAGATTGGGAAGAGGGGGGGAGAAGAGGAGACGGGAAAGTGGAGGGAGAGGGGGAAGATGGGAAAGGGGGAGGAGAACAGAGAAGAGAGAGCGGGTGCAAGACAAAGTGTGTAGTGTTGGCGGGACAGAATGCTAACAGGTGAGACGAGATAATGTCAGTAATGTGGGCAATACCGCGCCTGCAGGGTTAATTGGGGCATGCTGCACGTACCCTGGGCTCGCTTCCCTTCTCTCCTGTCCTCTCTCCCCTCTCTCTTCTCGTCTCTTCTTCTGTCAATTTTCTTTGCTCTCCTCAGCGATCTCATTCTTCTCTTCTTTTCTCTCTCCTCTCCTCTCTCCTCTCTCATCTTTGATCTCATTCTTCTCTCCTTTTATTCTCCTCTCCTCTCTTCTCGTGTCCCTTTTTTTCACTCTCGCCCCTCTCTTTTTACCCCTTCTTCCCTCTCTCATCATACCCTGCTATCCTTGTCTTTCCTACTTATCTCTTCGCCTCTTTTCTCCTCTCCTCTTCCCTCTCCCTCTTTCCCTCCTCTCCTTTCCTCTTCACTCTTCCTCCTCCTCTTCTCGCAGGGCGCGGGCTCTGGCGTGGAACTCCCACTTCTTTCCCCTTTTCTTCCTTGGTGTTCCGTCATCCTGGTTAGAGGAGGTGACGAGATTGGGGAGGAAGAGGAGGGGTTTGAGGGAAAAGACAAGGAGAAATGGGTATGAACGAGAGAGAGGTGAGAGAGTGAGTGAGGGGAGGGAGGTGATAGGCGAAGGGGAGAGAGAGATGGATAGACAGATGCGCTGTAGGAGATGGAATGGATATAGGGTAAAGGGAGAAATAGAACGGTAGGAGAGAGAGAGAGAGAGAGAGAGAGAGAGAGAGAGAGAGAGAGAGAGAGAGAGAGAACGCTACAATTTTTTTTAGTGAATGAAAGAATAAGGATGCATCATATTATCAACTGTCGTATTAGGGTGTACCGTATGAGTAAGAGAAGAATATTGATAGAAAGGAAAGACGAGGGAAGAACACAAATAAAATTAATGGAAATAATGATACCGAAGATCTATAGTAGTCTCACATCTATCATGAACTGGTCGTTTTTCACTTCACACGAGGCAAGTGTCCCTCGCTCGGTATTGGAGTTGAGCAGAGGAAAATAATAATATGATAATAATCACCTTGAACCGCGGAAAAATGCGTGTGCGGGATCGTGGAAGATGCTTGTGTGCGTGGGGAGAGGTTGTCAAGGCTCTTGTATTACTCGATGTGTTGCGTAAGGGTTGCACTTTGCCCTCCCTCCCTCCCTCCCTCCCTCTCTCTCCTCCTCAGGTCCCTTTCCTTTACCCTAACCTTTCCCTCCTCCATCAACCAAACTTTTCTTCTTACTCACCTCGTCTTTCTTTCCTTCCTCTGTCTTTATTCCTTATCCTTCCCCCTTCCTCAGTCTTCGAACCTCCCTATACCAATTCCCTCTTGCCCCTCCCGTCCCACCTCCCCTTCCCAGTTTCTTCAACGCCCCTCCCCCACCCCACCCCCACCCCCACCCCGCCATCAACCTTTGTCTTGCATGATAGCGGCCGTGGTCGTCGTAGGCACAATGGGCACTGGTGGTCGTGGAGGTGGTCGTTTCGGAGCGCGATCATGTTTCCGCGGTTTGTGATTGACCCCTTTCCACCTCCCCTCCCCTCTTCACCCCTCCCCCCGCCTACCCACGCCCTTCCTCATCCCCACCTTCACCTTCACTCCCGTGGTATACCTCACCCCTTCCCTTCCACCTCCACTTTCCCCTTCCCTCGGTCTACCCGATCCCTTCTCCCCCACTTCCACCTTCACCTCCACTCCCCTTAGACCCCCTCTCTACTCCCTTAGACCCCCGCCACTCCCCTAGACCCCCCTCCACTCCCCTGGACCCCCCTCCCCTGGGCGTGTCAGGTGGAATGAGCACGTGTCCCTTCTCTGAGGCGTTTCTTGGACACGTGACTCATGTTACGTTTACCTTGTAGTAACGTCTTTGTTTCTCGTTCTGTGGCTCGTTTTCTTTTTTCTTTTCGTTTTTTTTTTTTTTTTTTTGCTTTTCTCCCTCCCAGTCCATCTATCCTAACATGGACTTCCCGCCCAACGTCATGTGGTCCCGGGAGCGCATGACACCGAGCAAACATTGGCGTGTCATGAACCGTCTTGGTCCACGGCGCATCGCCCCCGTGACAGTCCTGTGACTGCCTTAGTCCGGGCGACTCTCGTATTTACGTGTTTATTTTTGTTTCGAGAGTGACAGGCAGTGATCCCTCTTTCGCAGAGTGGCTTTGGCCGGTGACTCATTCCCTTTCTTGCTACATAAACGCCCGAGTCATTCCGCTACAAGGCTGATTGACTTGACGGGCAGCGCGACGATCCGTCCATTACGCGTGACAGGTACTGACTGACTGACTGACTCGGACCGACCGGCCGGACGCAAGGCAAAGGGGAAAAATCACAAGTAGCGTCGTGGCTCTGACTTGGGTTTCGTTTAGGTTTGGATCAGGTTTCGGCGACTTTTTTCCCCAAGTATAAGTAGGTCATTGCTCATTAATCATTGCTGTTTTTTTATTTTCAGTATTTTTTATGTTAGGCTTGTAGATGCCTATTATTATTTTTTTTTTCATAATTGATCTTATTAATTTTAATTGATATGAATAGTAAGGTTATTACTGTATTTCTTACTGTTATCTTCGTTTGTGTTTTAATAACAATGTTATAATTGTCATAATTATCATTACTATCATTATCATCATCGTTATTATCTTGATTACAGTTCTTATAATTCTGAACTGTTATTATTGTGTTTGATGTTGTTATTAGTATTAGTATCTTTATCATTCTTCTTATTATCATAATTAGAAATATCATTATTAAGAATCATCGTCATCACTACCATTGCTGTGAATCGTCACCATTAATTAACATTATTGTCGCGATCATTATTACTATCGTGCTTATTATTGCCTTATTATTTAAGTATCAATTGCGAGTATCATTCGTATCCTCATTATCACAACCATTGTATTACAGCAGATGTACGGCATTATAACCCTAATCATTATAATGTTGTTTACGCATCGCTGTGTTAATTACTCTACGAAGACTGTCCGAGCATGTGATCAGGTCCTTTCTCTCGCTCTCCTTCTCTCTTCCCTCGCCCCTGTTCTCCTCTCTCTTTCACCTTGTTTATTTTTTCTATCTCACTTTCTTTATTTTTATTTTTTATTTCCCTCTTTCTCCCCCCCCCCCTCTCTCTCTTCTCTTCTCTCTATATATATTTACTTTTCTCTCTATATCTTTATTTTTCTTTCACTTTTCTCTTTCTCTCACTTTCTCTTTCTCTATCTCTCTCTCTCTCTCCCTCTCCCTCTCCCTGTCCCTCTCCCTCCCTCTCTCTCCTTCTCCCTCTTTCTTAATGATGAGATGCTCGGCATTTCCTAGGAGAGGCTGGGGGGGGGGGGGCAGGGAACCGTAGGAAATGTCTTGGAGAAGGAACGGGAACGCCTTGTATTCAGAGAGGGAGGGAGGGAGGTGAGGGGGGAAAGGGGTAGGTTGAATGGAGGCTAAGGGAGAGGGGAAGGCAACGGAGGAAAGGTGAGGGGGAGAAGGGGAGGTTGAATGGAGGCTAAGGGAGAGGGGAAGGCAAAGGGAGGAGAAGGGGGGTTGCATGGAGTCTGAGGGAGAAGGGAAGGGAGAGAGGAAGGGCATGGGGAAGAGTGGAAGGCCGAATGAAGACGGGGAAGGAGATAAAAGGTGCAGGGGGAATGATCATCAATAAATGCTGCAGTTGGGTAGCAGGGAGAGTAAGGACGCAGGCGGCAAGGCGTGATGGGTAGGTAGGTAAGGAATAGTCCTTGTTAGGGTGAAGTTAGGGAGTAGAGATGGGCGGTGTTTTGTGGGGCAAGAAGTCCTGGAATTGTGCAATGGATATACATTTTTGGGGGCAAATATTTACAAGCTTCTGAGGGTAAAGTATCTGTGTGAAGGGAGTGGGGGGGGGAGGTGGGGGATTGTTGTAAGGCATAAGGGGTTGGGAGGGAGGGGGGGAAGGGGGGGGAGGGTAGGTATCATACCTGGAGCGGAATGAGACGTTTGATCCTGACGTTTTATTTGCTGTTGTTTGCGCGCTCTCTCTCCTCTCCTCTCCTCTCCTTTCCTTTCCTCTCCTCTCTCTCCCCCTCTCCCCTCTTCCCCTCTCCCTCCCCTCTTCCCTCTCCCTCCCCTTTCCCTCCCCTCTCCCCCTTTCCCTTCCCTCTCCCCCTTTCCCTCCCCTCTTCCATCTCTCTTTCACTTTCTCAGTCAGCTTGCCTTCTTCACTCTCCATCTCTCTCCCGTGCGTGTTCCACGCGCGCCCCTTCCCGCCTTCTCCCTCCGCCCGGCCTTCCGGAAGATGATACCAAACAAATACCTGATAAGCTTTTCTTTTTTCTCTCGCCCTCGTCCCCTAATGAAGAGGCACCCTTTGACAGCGCATTAATTACAGGTTATTTTCTCTCTCTCGCAGGTGAGTGTTGAAAGGACGCCATCCGGTGCGCGAGGGACGAGTGACGAGGATGCGGCCGAGGGAGGGCGCTGTAAGTAATTGGTGATGAGAACCGGAGCGGCTGAGTAATTGATACGGAGATGGGAGGGGAGCGCGCGCCTGTGACGACGGATGGATGGGGAGGCAGCTTGGCAGATTTGTGTAGGTCGGGGCTGTATGTAAATATGTATGTATATAACACGCACGCACGCGCGATGAGACACATGCGCGCGCACGGGTAAGTATAGTAGCGAAGTGATGCATGAATACTCAAATGTGTCGTATTTTAGGACGCATGAGGGAGCACAGCAGAAGAGGAAGACGGATAAGACGACGACAAAGTTGAGGGAGAAGAAGAAAAAGGGCTGAAGGGCGCAACGAAGACGCCACAGAGAGGCGAGGCGTAGTGCCAGTAACCGAAGCTCCCCCGGTTGTTTAGCGCTGAGTGGAGTGTGATGCTCTTGTTGCGTGATTGACACATGACCTTGTGCGGGAGGGTGCTGTTGGGGGAGTAGGGGGGAGGGGAGAAGAAACGGGGGAGAGGGGGGATAAAGGAGAAGGGAGAGGAGAGGAGGTTGAGATAAGGGGAAAGGGAGAGGAGGATGGGAATTGGGGGCGGGGGCGAGAGAAAGGAGAGTTATTGGGGAGATAGGAGGAGGTGGAGAAGGACAAGGTTTAGGGAGGGGAATTAGAAGGAAAAGAAAAGGGGAGAGTGGAAAAGAAAGGAAAGGGAGAGGGAGAAGAAAGGATAATGAGAAATAGGGGGAGGGTAGATTTAGGAAGGAAAGGGTGGGAGAATGGAGAGATAAAAGAATGAGAAACCGGGAAGAAAGGAGAAGAAAAGAAGAGAGGGAGAGAGGGGGGAGGGTCTCCTGTGAAGCGGACTTGAGGGGCTTCGAGTGCGAGCTCCTTGGGAGGAGGCTCTGGCTTGGCCTCGACCGACACAAAGAAGCGGCGCCGCAGAGGGGAGTCGGTCGGCCGCGGACTCAAGGAAGTGGGGGGGGGCGGAGGTCAGGTAAGATGTCTGACGAAGGCGAAGGAAAGCAGGGAGCACGCTCAGACGCTCATGCGCGCACACACTTACTCACTCTCTCTCTCTCTCTCTCTCTCTCTCTCTCTCTCTCTCTCTCTCTCTCTCTCTCTCTCTCTCTCTCTCTCTCTCTCTCTCTCTCTCTCTCTCTCTCACCCTCTCTCACCCCCTCTCATCTCTCTCTCCTCTCTCACCCCTCTCATCTCTCTCAATTCTCTCATCTCTCTCTCCCTCTCTCACCCTCTCATCTCTCTCCTCTCACCCTCTCATCTCTCTCTCCCTCTCTCTCCCTCTCTCTCTCCCTCTCTCTCTCTCTCTCTCTCTCTCTCTCTCTCTCTCTCTCTCTCTCTCTCTCTCTCTCTCTCTCTCTCTCTCTCTCTCTCTCTCTCTCTCTCTCTCTCACCCCTCTCATCTCTGTCTCACCCTCTCATCTCTCTCTCACCCCTCTTATCTCTGTCTCATCCCTCTCATCTCTCTCTCTCTCACCCCCTCATATCTCTCTCTCTCTCACCCCTTTCATCTCTCTCTCTCTCTCTCTCTCTCCCTCCTCCTCCCTCCTCTCATCTCATCTCATCTCTCTCTCTCCTCTCTCACTCTCTCTCTCTCTCTCTCTCACCCGTCTCATCTCTCTCTCTCTCTCTCTCTCTCTCTCTCCCCGTCTCATCTCTCTCTCTCTCTCTCTCTCTCTCTCTCTCTCTCTCTCTCTCTCTCTCTCTCTCTCTCTCTCTCTCTCTCTCTCTCTCTCTCTCTCCCTCCTCTCATCTCATCTCATCTCTCTCTCTCCTCTCACCTCTCTCTCTCCTCTCACCTCTCTCTCTCTCACCCGTCTCATATCTCTCTCCCTCTCTCACCCCTCTCATCTCTCTCTCCCTCTCTCACCCCTCTCATCTCTCTCTCCCTCTCTCACCTCTCTCTCCCTCTCTCACCCTTCTCCCCTCCCACATCCCCTCTCCCTCTCTCTCTCCAACATTTTGGATGAATACACATGTGTAGTCAAATCTACGGTGCTGATAGTATGGTAGAAAAATTCACTAGAAACAAATTAGATTTATTGAAAAGTGAGACGACAGTTTCGAGATCTCGTGGCCCCGAAGATGACGTCCAGGAGGATTTCGAAACCGTGGTCTCTTTTCAATAAATCCAATTTATACATAGTGTTTTTGCTGTCAAGTTTGTAATGTATGTAGCCTCTGTATTTATTTGTTTGTTTATTTATATATTTTTGTTTATTTAATTCTCTATTTATTTATGCATTCCTTCATTTAGTAGATATTTATAGTTTGGTTAGTAGTCTTAGCTATTCAGATTTGATGGTATATATGAATGTGTAGATGGCTAGATATGTATATTATATTTATATATAATTTATAGATATATTTGTATATTCATTTATTCTTTCATATTTAATTCATACAAACACATCTATTTATATGTACAGTTATACATACATCTGTGCAGCATGTATCGGATGGGACGTGGCCCCCGTCCCGCCCACTGCAGTCCCGCCGTGGCCGTGGCAGCGACGCCTGGACACTCCCACTCACTCTCGGGTGGCGAGTCCGTCCTTACCTCAGTCTCAATTAATCCCTGGATTTATCTCTTGGATTACATGTGATGACGAGAAACATCGCGGTACATTCATTCACGTTTTTTAGATTAAAATATCGCGTCGAAGAATTTTTGAAGAGGGATCATTTCACTATGTAACTATGACAACACAATCGTTATTTTTGTCGCCGTTAACGCCGGTCTTGGTGCAAACGGCAGTCATGCCATACCTCCGCTGGCCTGTCAGCGTTAGGCATGCAGCAGCAGCAGCAGCAGCAGCATGTCGCCATTCACCAGCACCGCGACAGAGCCTCTCCCGCCGCCGCTGCCATATACCCCTGTGCCACCCCGCCTACACGGCCCTCGCTCCCCTCGCCTTCTCCCTTTCTCTCCCCCCATCTCTACACGCTATCCCCTTTCTCCTTGCCCCTTTGCATCATTCTCTTTTTTTCTCCCCCCTTTTTTCTCTTAGATCCCATTTCTTCACCCCCTCTTTCATTTCCCCTTTACCCCTGTTCATTTTCCCTCGCTCTCTCCCTTACCTCCTTTCTCCTATCCTCTCCCCTCCTCCTTCCTCCCCCTTATCCCGCTTCCCCTCTCACCCCCTTTATTCCATCTCCCCTTCAGCTCCATCCCCTCTCCCTGCCCCTTTTCCCTCCCATTCTTTATCCCCCTTTCTCCTCCCATTCTCTATCCCCTTTTCCCTCCCATTCTCTATCCCCTTTTCCCTCCCATTCTCTCATCTCCTCCCTCTCCTACTCCCTTTTCCCCTCCCATTCTCTCGCGTCCCTCTCTCCCCTACTCCCTTTCCTCCCTCACCCCTTCTCCCCTGCCCACCTCTCTCCTCCACCACGCCCAGGGCCAAGTCACGCCCATGGCAGCCTCTCTCTCTCCGAGTGCGAGGCTGCTGTCTGGTTGTCGCCACCCAAGGCCCACCAGCAGACATTCGAGACCACAGCCCGGTGCCGGCACTTGTCTGTCCCCTCTCTCCTCTCCCTCGCTCTCCCCTCCCCCCCTCCCTCTCCCTGCTCTCCCTCTCCCTCTCCCTGCCTTCCCTCCCTCCTCCCTGCAAGTCTCCCCCTACCCCTGCTCCCCATCCATTGCCCCTCCCCTCGCCCCTACTCCTCTTGCCCCCCCCCCTCTGTCGTCTGTCCCCTGTCCCCTTACTCTGCCCTTCTTCCCCTCTTCGTTTCTCTTTTTCCGCCCTCTTTTCTTTCGATTTCTTTGGGTTCTCTAGTCTTCGTCACTTCGTTTTGCTTTCTTCTCTCTCCCTTTCATTCTCTGTTTCTTTCACTTTCTTCCTTCCTCTCTCCGAGTTCTCTTTCTCTCCTTTTTTCTCTCTTCCTCCTATCCCTCCCTAGCTTCCTCTTCTCCGTCTTTCCCTGCTTCCGTTTCCTATTCCGTACCATCCTCCCACACAGCCCTCCCTTCCCCCCTTCTCTCTCTCTCTCTCTCTCTCTCTCTCTCTCTCTCTCTCTCTCTCTCTCTCTCTCTCTCTTTCTCTCTCTCTCTCTCTTTCTCTTCTCTCTCTCTCTCTCCCTCCTCCCTCCCTCCCTCCCTCCCTCCTCCCTCCCTCCTTCCCTCTTTCCATCTATCCCTCTCTCCCTCTCTGTCTGTTTCCCACTCCCATTCCTCCTCCTTTGCTCCTCCCTTCTTCCAACAACTATTTTTCTCTCGGCCTCCCTGCTCCTGGTGTTGTTATTATTGACCAACGTCTTTGCCTATATTTCCTTTATTTATTTAGTTTTCCTTTTTTTTCGCTCGCCATTTTCACAGTTTTTCCCTTTGTTTTGCTTTCGGTTCGTAGTCACTATAGTGTTGTTGTTTTTCAGTTTCTATGAATTTCCTATATTTCTTTCTTGTTCTCATTTCCCTCTTTTCTCTTACCGCTATTCATGTTCCATTTGCGTTAATTAGTGGATTATTTTTTTCTTCTCTTCTAAAGCATTATGCTCTCTTGTTTGTTTTCATCTATTCCGCCTTTTTGGACATTTTGTGCTCGTCTGTCTTTTCTTTAATTATTTTTGCCTATATCTTTGTGATGCCGGTGGTGATGAAGGTCGTGGTGATAGTGATGATTGATTGATGGTGATGGACATGGTGATCACTATAAAGATGTCAATGGTGCGGATTGTGATAGTATTATAAAGTTCTGATGATGATGGTGATGGTGGTGTTAGTGATGATAGTTATGATAATGATATAATGAGATTTTTTCTTGTCAGTTCAAACTAGTAATGGAGGCGGCACTTAAGCCAGGTCGAGGTCGAGAAAGTTGGGAATCTCGGAATTTAAGGGCAAGCAAGGTCAGCGGCGGAGCTACGTGGACGAGGAGGTCAAAGTTGAGAGAGGGTTTGGGGAGAAAAATGGGGGGGTTGCAAAGGACTGTTACTATTAATTCATCTTTTGATTCAGGTGTTTTTGTTATGATGATTGCGATTATCATTGTTGTAGTTATTATTGTTGATGTTATTGTTATTATCATGATAATTACGAATATCATATCTCTTACCGCCGTCCTCACAGTTTGGCATTTCCTTACCCACTAACTTCCCCGCAAATAAACACGTCAGTGAGACACTCACCTCAGTGGTTAATTGAGTGACCAAAGTACCGCCGCCGAACTAGCATGAAATTGCAGAACTCTCGCCCTGTACTCCATAAGTATGTCTTTCGGTCCCTTGCCGGTGTCACTTGATTAATGGACGCGTCGAAAAAGGTTCCTTGGGTATTTGCATATGTTTATACACACACACGCCACGCACTCATTTGGTGGCATTTTCTATGTTCGTAGATTTTTTTTAAGTGATTATACGTGTGTTCTCACGTGTGTGTGTGTGTGTGTGTCTCCCTCCCCTCCTCTCCCCAGCTCCTCCCCAGCTCCTCCCCGCGCTGATATAAACATACGTTTTGCATAATGTACATGTTTATGTATTCATGTAAGTGTAGATTGTGTGTGTGTGTATGCGTGTGTTTCTGATATGCTTAGAGTGACAAGAGACAGGCAGTGGCACGTGTGCATATGAATCCATTTTTTTTTTTCTTTAACACATGGAGGAAGGAAAGGAATAATGGTCCTATTAGTATCGATGGTAAGAGAGAGAGAGATAGAGAGAGAGAGAGGGAGAGGGGGGGGGGATGTCCATGTGGTAGATCAGCGGACATGCGGTCGAGCGATGAGGGCGAGGCAGGTGTGCGTGTCCGTCGCCCTCGGAGGCGGTGTGACGCGCGCCATCTTCCGCCTAGAGACTCCCGCCCGCACGCACGCGGAAAGGAGGGCGGGCGGGCGGATGGGCGGAAGGGAAGATAGACTGGTAGATAGATAGATGGGTGGATAGATGGATGGGTGGATACGAAAGATTACTGCACTGAGCATCAACAGAAGACCACGCGCAAAGAAACGTAGATAGGCTCTCGCGCGCTTACTGATGTAAAATGACCTGCATTAAGATAGATATACACACACACACACACACACACACACACACACACACACACACACACACACACACACACACAGAGGGAGGGAGGGAGGGAGTGGAGGGAGGGAGAGAGAGAGGAGGGAGAGAGAGGGAGGGAGGGAGAGAGGGAGAAAGAGAGAGGGAGGGAGCGAGGGAGGGAGGGAGAGAGAGGAGTGAGAGAGGGAGAGAGAGGAGGGAGGGAGAGAGGGAGAGAGAGAGGGAGAGAGAGAGGGAGAGAGAGAGGGAGAGAGAGAGGGGAGAGAGAGAGGGAGAGAGAGAGGGAGAGAGAGAGGGAGAGAGAGAGGGAGAGAGAGAGGGAGAGAGAGAGGGAGAGAGAGAGGGAGAGAGAGAGAGAGAGGGAGAGGGAGAGAGAGAGGGAGAGAGAGGGGCTTTCCAAACGGACAGATATATACAGACACTGACATACACACACGCACCCGCACGCACACACGCAGGAAGCCGCGCGCTCCGCCACGCTACCAAGAGGTTTTCAAGGCCGTAATTCCGCGCGCAAAAAGTGGTTCAGTAGATCAGTGGTGCTGGAAATAGGTGTATCTAGTACACTGAGGCGATGGGGGAGAGTGGGGGATAGGAGGGTGGGGGGAGGGAGGGAGGAGAGGGTGGGGAGGGGAGGGATAGGAGGGAGGTTTGGAGAGGGAGAGGAAGGAGGGCGGAGGGGAGGTTAGGAGAGGGAGAGGGGGATGGAGGGGTTAGGGACGAGCGATGGGCGGAGAAAAAGGGGCTGAGCCGTTCTCTCGGCCCGCCCGCGACCGCCCCGACCGCCCGCCCGGAGGCCCGCCCGCGCTCTCGTAGATGCATAGTCGTGGCTGGCTCGCCCCGAGCTCCGCCCACCCCGCCCATCCCTCGCCACGCCCACTTCGGTAGCAGTGGTCGACGGCGGCGGGGTGTGTGCGGCGCTGGCGTTTATGATGCATGGTCTATTGTTTTACATTTTGAACTGTCTGAATCCTGGTTGTTTAGGTTCGAAAACCTTGTAAGTGTGACGGCTGGACAATTGGTCTGTGGGCCGCCTGGGAATTGTCATCTGACATTATTTTTTCCCTTTTAGCAGCTATTCAGTGTTCGCAAATATTCCTATTTATTGTGTCCTTATTGCATTGAATTTCCGTCTTTTTTTTCTCTTCATTCCTTCTCTCCCCTTCATCTTCTTCTTCCCTTCTCTCCTCAAACCCTTTTCTTCCTTCCCTCTCTTCCTCTCTCTCGTCTTTCTCCCCTCTTCCTCTCTTCTCCTCCATTCCCCTGAATCCTTTCCTCTCCCCATCTCTCTCCCCCCTCCTTCTTCCCCCTCTGTTCATCTTCCCTTTTCTGCTTTGTCCCCCCCACCCCCGTCCTACTCACTTCCTCCTCCCTTCCCTCCTCCCCCCTCCCCCCGCGCGCTCCTCGTTTTTATCCACCTCCGAAGGCGCTTCCTGTCGTCCGGCTTGGGTGGATAATTGCTGAGAAATGATTTATTAAGACGCCGGGGGGGATGGGCAGGGGAGAATGGGGAAAGGGGGGTGAAGGAGGGGGAGGGAGAGGGGTTAGGGTGGGGGTGAAGGAGGGGGGGGGAGAGGGTTAGGGTGGGGGTGAAGGAGGGGGAGGGAGAGGGGTTAGGTGGTAAATGAAGGAGGGGAGCAGAGAGAGGCTAGGGTGGGGGGTGAAGGGAGGGGAAGGGAGAGGGGGTGGGGTGAAGGAGGGAAGGAGGAGGGGTGGGGGTGAAGGAGGGAAGGGAGAGGGGTGGGGGTGAAGGAGGGAAGGGAGAGGGGGTGGGGGTGAAAGGAGGGACGAGTGGAGAGGAGGTTAGGGGGTGGGGGTGAAGGAGGGGAGGGGAGAGGAGGGTTAGAGGGTAGGGGGATGGGAAAAGGTAGAATGGGGAGAGGGTGAATCAGGGTTAGGGGGGATAGGGGGTGGAAGAAGGTAGAATAGGGGGTGCTGAATGAGGGGGAGGGGGGATAGGTGGTGGGAGAAGTAGGGGAAGGGGAGAAAAGGGTAACGAGGATAGGGATAGTGAAGGAGAGTGAAAGGGGAGAGGAAGAGAGTGATGAGGGAGAGAAAGGGAGGGGGGTGACCGACTTTTCGTTTTACAGTTGTGGACTCTTTGCTTTGTGCTGATACGGATAAAAAGAATTCTTTCTTTTCTTTTCCTTTTCTTTTCTCCTCCTCCGAAGGTAAAGGGAAAGAGGGGACAGGTGTATTCTTTTCTTTTAAGTTTTGTTACTGTTCTTTGTCTTCTTTCGTATGGGATTGCCTATGGTGTAATCCCATAACGACGTGGCGATGGGCTGACGACAAGGGTATTAAGCACCATCGTTTGTGACAAAAGAATAAATAAATATGAATAAATAAATAAATAAAAATAAAAGAATAAAAACATAAAGGTAAAATGGATAAAAAATGCGTAATCCACAAGAAGAACAACAGTGATAACAAAGACAGTAGCGACAACGGCAAGTTTGACTCGTTATCCTAGTGTGGCTTCAATTTTTTTTTTTCTGTTGTGTGTGTGTTGTTGCTGTATTATTGATATGTTCCTCTTCCTGTGCGAGCGGCGGTGGGAACGGTCGTTCTGTCGCTCTCCCGGGAGGGGGAGGGAGGGAAAGAGGGGGGGAGAGAGGAAGGGAAGGGGAGGGGAGGGGGTGAGAGGGAAGAGAGGAAGGGAGAGGGAGAGGAAGAGAAGGGAAGGGAAAATGGGAGGGAGGGAAGGAAGGTAAGGGGGAGCGAAAGAGGGAAGGCGTGAAGGGAAGGGGAGCGAAATAGGGAGAGAAGGAAGGGAAGGGAAGGGAAGGAAATGAAAGAGGGAGGTAGAGGAAGGGAAGGGAAGGAAAGAGGGATGGTCGACACGCCACGCCGCTCGTTTCCTTCCATTCCTTGGATTCTGTGTTTTGGCTTCAGTCGGCTTTCCTTGCGTTTGGAGTTTAGGCCAAGATTTTTATTTTCTACTTGTTTATTTCTTTTTTAGAAGAGAAATGCATTATGTAACAGTTGTTTCCCAATTGGTCTCTAGGCTCCGAACTCGCCTATGGATAGGGGTTGACGGCTATTTTATTTTCATATTTTTGTTTTTGGTGTTTTTTTTCTTGGTCCCCGGATTTTACGCAAAACACATTTTGATATTTATTTTGTATGTCATTAATATGATAGTTTTTAATTTTTGAATGTCCTGCTTTATCCGTATGTATTTTTGAATTCTTTTATTTGTGTGTACATGCTATCTGATTTTTTCGCATTTTTTGGTATTTTGATATTACTCTTCATCCATGCATTTAGTGCTTAATTTGAATATTTTATATATTCATGTGCATATCTATATATATTGATGTTCTGCTTTCTCTCTCTCTCTCTCTCTCTCTCTCTCTCTCTCTCTCTCTCTCTCTCTCTCTCTCTCTCTCTCTCTCTCTCTCTCTCTCTCTCTCTCTCTCTCTCTCTCTCTCTCTCCCCCTCCCCGAAATTCCGATATGTTGGTGTTATCATTATACTTCCTTAGCGTCTCTCGTGTTCTTTTTATCTCCAGTAACTTCCTTTTCTGACTAAGCTTTTATCAGATTTGTGATGATTATTAACGTTATCGCTTGCCCTTTGTTTTCTATGTTTATCTGTTGATTTCCTCTTCCTCATTCCATTTTGAATCACTAGTTTGTATGGCTGTTTCAGTTATTTGTTTTTATATGCTTATTATTTTTTCTTCTTTTTATTAGGGGTTTGTGTTTCCGATGATGCTATTGTTGATTTTGTTGTCGCCGCTCACTTTATTTGAAGTAGTAGTAGTAGTCTTAATATTAGTGTTAGTATTAGTATTAGTTTTAGAATTTCACCGGGGTTGTTTGTGCCTCTCGCAACAGCAGCAGCAGCTGTTCCTGTTGCTACTCCGTGCTGCAGCTGGTCCTTATTATTATGATTATTATGCCGCTGGTTCTGTCGCAGCTGCTGTGCTCTCGTATTGATGCTTTGTCTTTTGTGTTCTGGGGTTTTTCCTTCTTGCTGTCGTCGTTGTTGTAGTGATGTGGTGATGTGTGTGCGGGAAGTCCTCTTCTCCTCCTGCACGCATTATCACTGTTATGATCTTTCACTGTTGTTTTGAGTAACAGTTGTGGTGGTGATGGTGGTAGTAGTAGTAGTAGTCGTATATTAGCGCTGTTTTAGGATGATTACTGCGACTTCTGCAGTCACTACTGTATACTAAAGCTACTATAACTACTATTCCTGGGAAATATTTATTGTCCCGGTCATCTAGTGAAGCTGTTCTTGTAGGGCCCAGTTAGTCACGTGATGTGTCCCTTAATTTTTCCCCCTGTCGTTCCATGCCATTGTTTTGATAACAGAAAGAACTGATTCATGACATCTTGGGAGTTTTTTGCTTGTCATTGTGCGGGCGACAGTGGACGCGGTGTCTTTGCTGTTGCTGTTGTTTGTTTGTTTTTGGTGAGTTGGTTGGTTGTCTTTTTTGTGAGGTTAGTTCTTGGTTTGGTTAGCTGGTGTAGATTTATTTTTGGGTTTGAGTTTTTTTCACTTTGGGAGAATAATCGTTGGTTGCAGTAATTATGGTTATTGTTGTATCGCTGTTTGTTTTAAAATATTTTCTCTTTCCCTCTCCCTCTCCTTCCCTCCTTCTCCATCTCCCCCCATCCCTTCTGTTCCCTCTCGAGGCTGTGAAGGTTGTGTCGACTCGGCCATGAAACCCAAGCGGCGTCGCGTGTGGAGGTCGACCTTGGGTACAGATAGATAGGTTGGTTGATTGAGAAAGAGATAGGTAGGTAGGTAGATTGAATTAATGATATATAGACAGATAGGTAGAGAGGAGGTAGGTAGGTAGATATAGATATGTAGATAGATTTGTAGATAGATAACTAATCGTAGGTAGATAAATGTACATGTTAGATAGATAAGTTAGTTGATAGAAAATAAGCTGTGAATGCAAATACAGCAACATACACTCACAGGCTACACGAATTTATCCAGTACGCGTCTGATGTTATTTGTCATTGTATATATATTTATATGATGTTGATCTCCCCTTTCCCTGAGGGGGGGATTGGCGTGGTGGCTTGATGCGCTGGTTTTCATTTATTTTTGTGTTCGGAGTTAAGCTTTGTGTTGCTCGTTTTGTGGGGATTATCCTTTTATTTTCTGTGATTGTCTTTGTTGTTGATAGCCATGAATGTTAAGTCACCCTACCCTACTGTGACTGCTATCACGGGTGTAGCTACTACTATTACTATTGATACTATTGTTTAGTCATTCATTTAAGTTATTTTTATTGCTGCTGTTTTATTTACACACACACATGCACACACACACACACACACACACACACACACACACACACACACACACACACACACACACACACACACACACACACACACACACACACACACACACGTATATGTATATGTATATGTATATGTATATGTATATATATATGTATATGTATATATATGTATATATATATATATTTTTTATTTATTTATATATATATATATATATATATATATATATATATATTTATATTAATGAGAGGCAAGGGCTGCTTTTATTGTTGATATTGCTTATCGTGATCGTTATCATTTTTATTGGTATTATAATTTTCCTCTCAGTAATGCAGAACTCAGAAATGAATCTCAAAGTTCGTGTTTCACTTCATAATTTAAAGATTTTGAAGTGGCATTGATATGCATTTTGAACAGCCGACTCGAACATTGGATGGAATGTTGTCTGTCTGAATAGGATTTGTTGTTTATTTTTGTTGTTTTTTTTATCGCCATCATCGTTATTGTTATTATCATTATTATTATAATTATTATCATCATCTTTATTATTGTTATCATCATCACCATCAATCATCATCATCATCATCATCATCATCATCATCATCATCATCATCATCAATCACCACCACCACCACTATAGTTATCGTCGTCGTCGTGATCATCATCATCATCATCGTTACCACCATCACCACCGCCATTTTTATAGTCTGTTTGAAGAATTGGAACCCGTTCAATCTGACTCACGGGTTTTAGGAGGGATTGGTTGGTTGATGGCTAGATTAGGAGATTGGGTTGATGTGGCCAGAGGGAAGGGGTTGGGATGGGTTGAGTGACTGTGTATGCGTTGGTTGTGGTGGATCCTGTCATTTTGTGCATTTGCTTTTTCCGTATTTTTTTTCTTTGTTGTTTTTTATTTGTTTTTTATTTTCTTGAACATTTATTCCCTTTACGTATGTATTTCCTCTATCGGGTGTGTCCTTGGCGTCTTTTCCTTCATATTTTTCGTCGTCTTCTCAGTCTTCTTTTTGTTTCACTCTCTTTCTTTCTGTCTGTCTTATCCTTTATTCTTTTCTTGTGCTTTTGTGTGTTCGTTTCTACTTTTTTTGTTTGTTTTCTTCTCCTCATATTTATTCATCTTCGATATCTGCTCATCCATTTTCTTTTCATGTTCCTTTGTTCTTCTGTTTTCCGTACTTTTTCCTCGCCGTTTCCACCTTCTGATATGTTAATTTTATATTTCTTCTGCTCGTTCTCTTCTTCCTCATCCTCCGTCTCCTCTGTCTCCTCGTCTACTTCCTACGTATCTCTTACTTTTCCTCCTCCCTCTCCTACTCTTCCTCCTCCGTCTCCTCTTCCTCCTCCTCCTCCCCTTCCTAATCCTCTTCCTCCTCCTACTCCTACTCCTCCTTCTCCCCTTCTTACTCCTCCCCTCCCCCCCCCCCTTTCCGGCCTCGCCCCATCAGCGGGTCTTCCTCCTTGGGTAGCCGACAGACACTAACTTCGGTCGCCTTGAGTTTAAACTTTGATGAATTTGGTATTGGGAGGAAAGTAAGAGTAGCGAAGAGGAGGAGGTGGAGGTATTGGAGGTTGGGGAGAAGAAAGGAGAGAAGGGAGGAAGGAGAAAAGGAGGAAGAGGTGAAATACGATGAGGGAGAGGAAGAGAGGATAAAGGGGAAGCGGAGTGGCTGATGAAAATGGAGGAATAGGAAGAAACTAGAGGAGGAGAGAGGAGAAAATGCGGGAGTAGAGAAGAAGGTGGGAGATAAGAAAGGAACGAGGGAGAAGAGCGAAAAGGGAAAGGAACAGGAGCCAAGAGAGAGGGATGTTGATTCCTTCTCCCTCCCTTTTGTGTTGCCCTCTTTCCCCTCTCTCTTCTCCTTCTCCCCTCTTCCCTCCTCTCTCTCCTCTTCCCTTCTCCTTTCCTCCGTCCACCTTCCTCTCTTCTCCCTCTCCTCCCTCATGAGTAGGGGAAGAAGAGAAGAGAGGTAAGGGAGGAGAGATGCCGAATCTTCCCTCATCGCCCCCCCCACCCCCCACCCGATATAACTCCTCCCCCTTCCTCCATTATCCCCCCTTTTCCCCTTACCCCCATCCCCATTAGTTCCCCTTCCACCCTCCCCCCCTCCCTCCCCGCGCCCCCCTCGCCCCCATCCCTCCCCCTCGCCCCCTCCCTCCCTCTCCGCCCGCGCCCCTCCTTCCTCTCGCCCCCCTCCCTCCCTCCCTCTGCCCCCTCCTCCCTCCCTCTCGCCCCCTCCCTCCCTCCCCACGCCCCCTCCTCCCTCCCTCCCCCTCGTAGGTGCTTGGCATGCCGTCCCTCTGTGCCAAAGGTCAAGTTGGGTCTTTGAAGTGCCGAGTTATCCAATAAACAGTCCGATGGCCCTCCTTCTCCATCTTCCCGCTCTCCATCTCGCTGGTCTCCTCCCTCCTCCCTCCTCCTCTCTCCTCTCTCCTCTCTCCTCTCTCCTCCTCTCTCCTCCCTCCTCGCTCCTGCTCACCCATCCTTAATCTTTGTCTTGTGTTTTCTTCTCTATTTTTTTCTTTATTTTTTTTTTTTCTTGTATGCTTTTCTTATGCCTTTTTCGCTTTTTCTTTAATTTTTTCGCATTTTCCTCTCTACACCATTATAGTAGTCGTTATGTTGTTTTTTTCACTATAGCAACGAGAAAAGGATAAATCTTAGTTTTTGTGTTTGTTATGGACAAAAAGATTTTTTATTTTGTTTTATTTATTTTATTTTTTTGCATAGCCTTTATGCTGCGTTGTTTTCATCTGTTACCGGCTGGGGTTATTTCTCCCTTTATATGTATGTCCCATCATTTTTTTTCTCTCTCTCTTTTTCGCTTTCGCTTCCTTTTTCTTTTTTGTATTTTTCTCTCCCAATCTTTCCCTCTTTCTCAGTTTTCCTTCTTTCACGCTTTCTTTCCATTTCCCTTCCATTCCGTCAAGCTCTCTCTCCTCTCATCTCCTCCCCCCCCCCCCCCCCCCCCCCCCCCCACCCTAACCCTTCTCCCTCACTTCAGCCAATCCCTTTCTCTCGCCTTCTCCCTTTCCCTCTCCCTCTACGCCTCCCCCTCCCCCCCCCCCTACCTCTCGTGTTCTGCCCTCAATCTATTGGCGTTTATTGAATACAATCGACACCCGTGGAATGCTTTCAGGCTTTGCAGAATAAATGGAGAATATACCAGCCGGTGGTAGATGTTGCGCGGGGAGAGGGAGGAAAGGGGGAAAAGGGAGAGGGAGGGAGGAAAGGGAGAGAGGGGGGAAGGGAGAGGGAGAGGGAGGGAGAGAGGGGGGGAAAGGGGGAGGGAGGGAGGGAGGGAGGGAGAGAGGAAGGGAAAGGGAGAGGGAGGGGGGGAAGGGAGAGGGAGGGGGGAAAGGGAGAGGGAGGGAGAGAGGGGGGGAAAGGGGGAGGGAGGGAGGGAGGGAGGGAGAGAGGGAGAAAAGGAAAGAGAGAGAGAGAGAGAGAATGTTGCAACTCGTCCTCTCCCTTCTCTCTCTCAAAATCACCCTTCACTCCCATCCTTGTCTCCCTTTTCGCTCACTCGGGGGTATGATTTTATTCTCATCTTCGCCGCCTCTTCTCTTCAGATGTTGGCTGAGAAGGTTAATGTTCTTTCTTTTTATCTATCTACCCATCTATTTATTTTTCTCCTCTTCCCCCTGCCTTTCCTCTTACTGAGAGAAGGGGATGTTTCTCTCTCTCTCTCTCTCTCTCTCTCTCTCCCTCTCTCTTTCTCTCTCTCTCTCTCTCTCTCTCTCTCTCTCTCTCTCTCTCTCTCTCTCTCTCTCTCTCTCTCTCGTTCCTTCCTTTCCTCCCTCTGCTTTCCCCCCTCTCCCCTCCTCCTTTCTTCCCAGGCGCTGTGCCGGACATCATTCCGCGCATTATTTGTCGCATGAAAGTGTTATTCTCAGTCTAATGCTGTTGCGCGGGCGGGCGGGCGGGCGGGCGGGGGCGAGGGCGGGCGTCCTGGCGGTGCGTTGGGCCCGGAATGCTGTGCAACATCGCGATTTTACGACGCGGTTGGCGAGTCCCGCGCGCGGCGCTCGGCTCGGGGCCCGCCAGGAAATACGACCGTAATTCCGATACTCCTAGAGATTGTAATCGGTCGCCTGTACGTGGATGTTCATTCAAATTAAGCCAGCGCCGCGGCACGCCATTATGCACCCTATGTCCGGCGGCGACGCGTGCGAGAGCGGCGTGACGCGGCTCCGCGGTGGAGAGCTGGCGTCGCTGTCCTGCGTGCGAAAAGCGACCCTATAGCGGGTTATCGTTGGGTTGAATTTGCCTCGGTGTCCTTCCGCCGTTCTGACAATGGGAGTGAGAAGTTCGTCTTGAGCAAACCAAGATTCGGGGAAAATTGTTTGTTTTCGCTCATCATTCTCATATAGGGCGAACGTGTGACACCTCTTACCTGTTTCTGCGCTTTGCAAAGAGAGAGAGAGAGGGAGGGAGAGGGAAGAGGAGTAAGAGAAATAGTGGAGAGGTGTCACACCGTCTTTGTGGTGAAGGGTAGAAAGAAGGATATTGATTGTGGTGATTCCGGCGTTTGGTGGTCCTGAAGGCGGTGGTGGTGGAGGAGGTGGTGGCGAGAGGTTGGATGGGTGGTGGAGGGGACGGACGCGGCGTGGCGGTGGTGGTGGTGGTGTGGCGGGACGGCTCACCTGAGGAGGTTGAAGTGTGCTGCTGGATCAGTAAACACTCACATCGCCCCGGGCCAGCCGCTGGTTATGTGCTCGGCCTGTCTGCTGCCTCCGTCCTCGCCCTTCCCCTCCCTCTCCGGCCCTCCATCCTGCCACCCATCCCTCCCTTTATACCTCCGCCCGTCCCTCCCTCCCTTCAGCCATCCCTCCTCCCCTCCCCTCTCCCCTTTCCTTCCTCCCTCCCCTCCCCTTTCCTTCCCCCTCCCTCCTTCCCTCTATCCCTCCGTCCCGACCGCTCCTCTGTCCTCGCTTCGTCCCAAAGTCCGAGTCGATCTGTAGCCAACTCTCTCCTGCTGGGAGGATGTGTTGTCTGTCTGTCTGTACTTCGACCTCGTCTGCCGTGTGTCTTTCCGTCTGCCATTGCGTCGAGTTCTTCTGATCATCGTGCTGTTGCTGCAGACTGCAAAACAACCACTTTTTTTTTTTTTTTTTATCCCGCTCACCCTTTCCTTTAACCTCTAGTCTGTCTTTCTTCCCTTCTCTCTCCCTCCCTCCCCCTTGCCCTTTTCTCTCCCCATTTGCCTTTCGGCCTTGTTGCTCGTTCTTCGGTCACTGTTTTCCTACCTTCACCTGGCCCCGTGTTCGTAAGGTTTGCATTTTTTCTTAACCCTTACCTACCTTATTCTCTTTTCTTGCCGTTTTCTCTTCTGTCATTTCGTATTCCCCTCCCTCCTTTTTTACCATCGTTTCGCTTATCTTTCTCTTATCCTCAGTATCATTTCACCTCCCAAACCTTCTTTTCATCTTTCCTTCTTCCCTCTTCTTCGCTCACTTCCCATCTTCCCATTCCTTCTCTTCGCCTTGAGTCTGCCATCCCCATCTCCCTTTAACTCTTTCGCTCGATTCCTCTCTCTTTAGTCTCGGTTCCTGTCCGTATTTTCTTTTCCTTTGCTTGCAACACCAACCAACCACAGCCACCAACGTCGACACTTCAGCTTCAGCATCGCAATGTCTGTTCACATCACATCCAGCTGCTGTACAAGACATCACATCTCATCATCAAACCACAGGTATAGAGTCACATCACATCACATGACGTCACACCACAGTCGGCATTGCCTCGCATCACAACCCTCTACACCACCCCTCAGCAATGCACGCATAGAGTCGGCATCACACCACCCTACACCACACACATAATGTCGGCATCACATCACAACACACTACACATCACATCACACCACACCGCACCACACCACACCACGCCACACCACACCACACCACCCGCACCGCACTACACCACACCGCACCGCACCACACCACACCGCACCACACCACACCGCACCACACCACACCACACCGCACCACGCCACACCACACCACACCACACCACACCACACCACACCGCACTCTCGCCTGCGCCACACGTACAGAGGCGGGTGGCCACGACGACACAGGCGGGTCTGATGAGGGTCATTCCGGATCGTCCCCCCTGGTTCTGTGGGTTTCAAGACAGGGCGAGAGGGAAAGGATGGGGGTAGAGGAAAGGGGAAAAGGAAGGGGTGGAGGATAGGGGAATGAGAAGGGGTGGAGGAAAGGAGAAAGGGAAGGAGTTGAGGAGAGGAAAAATGGATGCGGTAGATAAGAGGGGAAGGGGAAGGGCTGGAGGAAAGGGTAAAAGGAGGGGGTGGAGGAGAGGCGAAAGAAAGAAGGTGGAGGAAAGGGGAAAGGGAAGGAGTTGAGGAGAGGAAAAATGGATGCGGTAGATAAGAGGGGAAGGGGGAAGGGCTGGAGAGAGAGCTCAGAGAAGGGTTAAAGGATGGGGTGGAGGAGAGGCGAAAGAAATGGGGTGGAGGAGAGAGGAGGAGGAAAGGGTAGAGGGAAGGTTGGGAGGTTATTAGATAAAGAGGAAGAGGATTAGGCATGGGAATAGAGATAAAGAGGAGAGAGAAATGACGTGGAGAAGAGAAGCCAGAAGAAAAATGAGAGCATGTGAAGGGAACGTAAGAATGCAG
>NC_091576.1:15170992-15203377 GCF_042767895.1 Penaeus vannamei
GTGGGCGGGGTGTAAGCGTGGTGTTGGGGAGAGTGGGCGGGATGTAAGCGTGGTGTTGGCGAGAGTGGGCGGGGTGTAAGCGTGGTGTTGGGAAGAGTGGGCGGGATGTAAGCGTGGTGTTGGCGAGAGTGGGCGGGGTGTAAGCGTGGTGTTGGGGAGAGTGGGCGGGATGTAAGCGTGGTGTTGGCGAGAGTGGGCGGGGTGTAAGCGTGGTGTTGGGGAGAGTGGGCGGGATGTAAGCGTGGTGTTGGCGAGAGTGGGCGCGATGCAAGCGTGGTGTTGGCGAGAGTGGGCGGGGTGTAAGCGTGGTGTTGGGGAGAGTGGGCGGGATGCAAGCGTGGTGTTGGCGAGAGTGGGCGGGGTGTAAGCGTGGTGTTGGGGAGAGTGGGCGGGATGTAAGCGTGGTGTTGGCGAGAGTGGGCGGGGTGTAAGCGTGGTGTTGGCGAGAGTGGGCGGGGTGTAAGCGTGGTGTTGGCGAGAGTGGGCGGGATGTAAGCGTGGTGTTGGTGAGAGTGGGCGAGGCTAGGGTGCAGGTGGCCGTTGCCTGGGCGTGGTATCGGCAAGAGCGGGCGGGATTGAATGTGGGCGTCACGAGTATTTACACGAGTCGGGGAAAGGAAGAGGCGTTAGGGCGTGATTGTAACGATAAGATCCGATTTAGTAAACAAAGATAATGATGAATGAATAAACAGATAATTGAATTGATAAGAAATAAGATCAAATGGCACAGTAGTGAACGAATGTTGTCATAATACAAGCAGTGTGTTGGTTTGTCAGAGAGAGATCGGGACGATTTGCATGTGGATGAAGTGGATTAGATGGACCGAAATATAAAAAAATAATAATGATATATAGGCCTACATATATAAATGATAAAAGCGTTGTGGATTATTGCGAATTGAGTGCACCGGGAAAGGGCGTGTGTTCGCTGATTAATCACCTGGTGTGGATTACCCATTTTGGCTCTGTTATATAGGTTAAACTTGGACAGATTCCAAATTCATTACCCAGTCATTTTGGGGAATTTATGGGGCTGGTGTGTACCGATTTTTTATTTGGTTATTTCACTTTTATTTTGATTGTTGGTTTGGTGATGATTATTTTTTCATGATCTTTTTTGGATCATCATTATTGTGATTATCGTTGGGAATCCTGGGAAATATTATTTTTTATGATAATTGTAGTATTAGTAGATATTACAATAATTATATCATCAGTATATTCTCCCACCACTATTACTTCTCGCTGTACTTAATGTAGTATTAGTAATCAGTAGTACTGTTAGATGGAGTTGTTAGTCGCATGTCACTGTCATCAATTTATTTATTAGTTACTTATCTGTAGTAGTTGGATTAATGGTAGAGGTATTACAAAAAAATCCATGCTTGTCCAAGAAGGAAAAGGTCAGCGTGAGACGAGCAAGAATGGAGTCAGATTAACTCGGCTCCCAACGACCTCAGTGCTTCGCTGCAAGGTCTATGTAAGTGTCCTTATAGAATCCGTATATAGAAACTTCACTGCGTCCTTACACGCGCGTAAGAAGCTGTAGGGGCTGAACTTTCGGTTGGCCCTTGGGTACTTTCGGGAATGGAATTGGATGCAAGCACACGCATGGACTCAAATATTAATTGATTAATTTGATACGTGTACTATTAATACGTACAAACTATTTGCACGCGCGCGCACGCACGCACACACGCACGCACGCAAGTACACAGACGCATAAAGTTGTTGATTAAAGTGTTGATTCATAATGAAGTTCAGAGGAGTGTGAGAGAGATTTGAGTTTTGTGTGCTAATCGTAAAACATCCGTCCCTTCCCCTCCCCGTTCCCCCTCCTCTTCTCCCTCTCCCCTCCACCCCTTCTCCCCTTCCCTGGGCCCCAATCCAGACCCCTCTCATCCTCTTCCCATCCTCCACCCACCCCCGCCCACCCTTTCATAAATGGGGGAAAAAAAGAAACAAAAAAAATTACGGACCTCCAATAACCGGAACAAAAATTAGTCGGCGGTGAAATGTGGCTAATGTGCCTCCATAACAAATCCTGAGTGATGTGCCACATTACTCTGCGGTGGGGGGGGGGGTACGACAGGGTGGGGTAGGTGGGTATGGGAGGGAAGGAGGGCGGGAGTGCCTGTACCACGCTTGCTGCCGCCGATACTTTGGTGCAGGTACGCATTGATTGTCTATCTTTTTGGGAGTACAGGTACACAATGGTGATTCTCTCTCTCTCTCTCTCTCTCTCTCTCTTTCTCTCTCTCTCTTTCTCTCTCTCTCTCTCTCTCTCTCTCTCTCTCTCTCTCTCTCTCTCTCTCTCTCTCTCTCTCTCTCTCTCTCTCTGTCTCTCTCTCTCTCTCTCTCTCTCTCTCTCTCTCTCTCTCTCTCTCTCTCTCTCTCTCTCTCTCTCTCTCTCTCTCTCTCTCTCTCTCTCTCTCTCTCTCTCTCTCTTTGTGTGTGTGTGTCTGTCTGTCTGTCTGTCTGTCTGTCTGTCTGTCTGTCTTTCTGTCTGTCTGTCTGTCTCACGCAGTCCGCTCTTACCTATATGATGTCGGTCGGTTAGAGTGAATCGTTTATATATATATATATATATATATATATATATATATATATATATATATATATATATATATGGCCTCCATTTTCCATTTTGAAAACGGTTAGGCTTTGCAGAGAAAACGTGATTGAGAAAGTTTGTGTCAGCAAAAGTATATTTTTGTTTTTCAAGACTTAGTAGTAGTGATGGTAGTAATAATATTAGTAGTAATATGTTCTCTTATGATGTATATCATTATATTCAATCGTTCAATAGCCGTCCTTTTAGCTAAGTAAAAACACCTGTTCACACTTGCAATTGCACTCCCGCCCGTAGTAGGTGACGTAAGCATCACTCGCATGCACTTGAGGTTGGAATATTGCAGTGACGGAAGCGTGAGTGATATTTTCATGAGCCGTTTCAGGCTGTGTGTGCAATTAGGGAGCTGAGTATTGTAGTCAAGATTGTAATTAACATGTAAGGCACAAGGGCTCGCCGGCGGGGAATGCGAGTGTTATGCGGGGAGTGAGTGATGAGTAAGGTGGGTATGTGGAGGTTGTGTGTTTGCGAGTGAGTTGAATACCCTTTTGCTGGATTCGAAATTCGTTTGGGTGTCTTTGCATACGGGAAGAAATGTGTCATCTAGAGAGAATCAACATTGAGACTGATAGAAGACTGCATTGGAAGAAGAAGAAACACCAACCAAGGCCGGAGAACTCCCCAAGGAAAAGCGAAGGAGATAGGCCAAGGCAAAGGGACTGTGGAGGGGGAAGAGAGAGAGGGGAGAGAGGGGGGAGGGGGACAAGCGCGAGCGTAGAGGGGAGTAGAGGAGAGGGGTCGGGTCGGGTCGAGTCCTTGGCGTGCCTGCAGCTCCGTCGGGGGGCCGCAGTGTCCACACAAGGAGGCCGGTGCGTGAGCCGTAATCTGGATATTTAGTCATTAAACGGTGCATTTATTGTGGATAATTGATAATATAACATTGGCGATGGCGGAGGCACACGCGACAGAGGCCCCGACGCGGCAGTCCGCGGCGGAGGAAGGACGCGATGGTGGCGATAGTGATGGTGAAGATGGTGGCGGTGGTTGTGATGGTGATGGAAGGGGTAGGGAAGGAGATTTTATAAGTCAGGGTATAAATAATAGCGTTAATTGTGAGACTTGATGTAATGATTGTGATTCCGATAGCGGTGAATGCGATGATGTATTGAGAAGGATTGGTGTAATAAGAGGCAGATGTGATAATTTTAATGGTAATGGTAGGTAAGTACAGTAATCGTGGGTATTGGCTATGAAGTTTCATGATTAGTATGAATAAGAAATACCTTATAGTAATATACATTCCAAAATAACACGTCTTTGTTATTGTTTTAACAATTGTAGAGCGTTAGAAATGGAAAAGACAATAATGATAATGATGATATTGAAAATGATAATCACGTACTAATTATGGTGATAATCGTTGGATAATAGTAATGGAAAAGACAACAACAATAATAATGATAATGATAAATACGCACTGATTATGGTAATGACCGTTATTAATGCGATACCAATGATCGTGCTCCTGTTGATTACACAAGAGCTCGGTATAATTATGTAAATCGGAGTGACCATAGATCCGGAACCGGGAAATTCGGACAAACAGACCCGTCGCCTTTGACCGCGAGATCGAGGTCAGAGGGGCAGAAACAGGGGCTCGGAGTGGACGGCAAATCTTTGGCTGGTAATCAGCTGTTCCTTGTAGGAGTGTAGGCTGCCATTGATTTTATTTAGCTTTATGACTTGTCTGTATTTTTTATTTTATTTCATTTTTTATTTTTTCCTTTTCTCCTTTCTTTTTATCATCCTCTACCTTTCTCTTCTCTTCTTTTTCAATTTATCCCTCTCCCTCTCCCTCTCCCACCCCTCGCTCCATCTCTCTCTCTCTCTCTCTCTCTCTCTCTCTCTCTCTCTCTCTCTCTCTCTCTCTCTCTCTCTCTCTCTCTCTCTCTCTCTCATTCTGTTGTTTGTCGTTGTGGATTTGCGGGTAATTTAGGTTGTTGAAGGCATGGGTTCGCGGATTGCTGAACGTGCTGAAGCCAACCTTTGATCTATTTAAACGCGGGTTTGTGTGTGTGTGTGTGTGCGTGTGTGTGTTTAAAACTTCTATTCCTATGCATTATACATTTCTAATATTTTGCTTATTATTTGTGCTGTTATTGACGTTGTCCCTTTATGTCGCCACCAACGATGTCATACAAGCGAAAGATCCACTAGGTCGCCCACCCAAGCAGTGCCTCCGCAAATTGCTCTTTGCATACACTTAAGTCCGTATATTGCGTGCAATAAAAGGTAAATAAATAAAATACTAGAATTGGAGTGCTTGATGTTGGAAGGGGTAGGGGATAGGGAAGGGGGGCGGAGAGAGAGAGAGAGAGAGAGAGAGAGAGAGAGAGAGAGAGAGAGAGAGAGGCGTAGGGAGGGGGAGCGAGCGATTCGAACGTACATATTGCGGTAGGGGGAGGAGGAGGGATAAGGTATGGGATTGGGGGGGAGAAGAGAAGCGAATGTTGTCATCGAATTTATCGCTTATTTACACATTAAACCGGCCATAAATTGACAGTCTGCATCAATATTTCAGCGCGTTATAGGTGCTGCATAAATTATGTTCCAGGTGTCGCGGTGCGCCTGGGGGTCGTACGGGGAGGAGTTGGTGGATATAGGGAAAAAGGGGGGAGAAATAGCGGGTATAGGATAGGAGGGGGATGAAGAATGGGGGGACGGAAATAGGGGTGTAGGATAGGAGGATGAAGGATGGGGGGGGGAGGAAATCAGGGTGTAGGATACGGGGGAGAGAAATAAGGATGTAGGTTAGGAGGATGAGGATGTGGGAGGGAAATAGGGGTGTAGGATAGGGAAAGGGAAAGGAATAGGGGGTAAAGGATAGGGAGGGGGAGGGAAGGATTTGGGGGATAGAAGAGGGTAAATGAGCAGAATAAGGATGGAAGAGACGGTAGGCAAGAAAAATGGAGATGGGTAGAATAGAGCAGAATAGGATAGATATAAGGGAAGGGAAAGGAGGAAGAGAAGAGAGATCCTGTAGAAGTAGATAAAGGATAGTGACCATTGAAGGTGAGAGAGAGAAAGGGGGTGTCAGGGTTTTTTTGAGTTGAAGGACTTGTAGTAATGGGGAAGTATGTGTGTGTGTGGGGAGGGATATTAGCGCTAAAAAAGGTGGGTGGCGTTTGTTCTCGGGAGCTCTGTGTACGGCTGTATTGAGTGATTTGATTCATTTGGATTATTTATGGGCGTGGAGGCGATTGGCGCGGGTCGAAGGGTGGAGTGGGCGGGACGCGCGAGATGACGTTATACTGGTGTTGTAGTGGAAATAGTAGTAGCCGCAGTAGTAGTAGCAATAGTAGTCATAGTAGTCGTAGTAGTAGTAGCAGTAGCAGTAGCAATAGAAGAAATGTAATCACAGTAGAGTGGAGATAGCAGTAGCCGTATTACTTCTTTAAGTGGAATTCGCAGTTGTTGTATAGAAGCCCTTGCAGATGCAGCGTTAGTTGTAGAAATGGAAGTAGAAGCGATGACACCCGCCAGTTTTTATTAGCAGCGTCTCGTCATGAAGTAGTTGCTCAGATTACGAAAAGGCATGGACATGATAAGGGATGTAGTAGCACTGTGATCTCCCCCTCTTTTCTCCATTGCGTCTCTAGATACTGGCGGACGTGGCGGAAGAGTGGATGTGTTCCGACAACATCACGTCTCCGCTGTGGTAGAGTTAACGCTCGGGGTCACGCTTCGCTTTTTTTATTTAGGGGGGGGGGGTCACCCCTTCGTCGGCGGAGGGACTGCAGCATTTACTTTTATTCATGTTTTATTTGTTATTAATGTAATAATACTAATTCTTTATATCATTATTATTATGATAACGATTATGACTATTACTATTATTATTACTATTACAATGACTATTATTACTCCTACTATTATCATTTGCTATATTTTGCCGTGCGTGTGTGTGTGTGTGTGTGTGAGTGTGTGTGTGTGTGTGTGTGTGTGTGTGTGTGTGTGTGTGTGTGTGTGTGTGTGTGTAGTCATGTGCGTGTTTTTCCTAATGCGCTTCAAGCAGGTGTTTAGTAAACATCTCTCGGGTTATCAAGGGCGCTGCCTGCCAACAGAGATCTTTGCAGGGTTTGTTTGATACGATCTGATTCGATTTTTCTCCCCCTCCCCCAGCCTCTCCCTCTATTTCTCCCTCATCCTCTCTCCCTCCCTCCTTTCTCCCTCATCCTTTCCCTCTTCTTCCCTCCCTCCGCCACCCTTATATAAGACGTGGCAAAAGTAGCGGGCGAAACATCGCGAAAGAATCCCAGCGGCGGCGGCGTCCCTGTCAACATTTTTAGTAACTGATGGCTGTGAGGTTTGCGAACGTACATGTGTGTGTGTGTGTGTGTGTGTGTGTGTGAGAGAGAGAGAGAGAGTGTGTGTGTGAGTTGTGTGCGTGTGTTGTGTGTATGAGTGAATGAGGGAGTGAGTAAGATAAAGAGGGAATGTGTGTGTGTGTGTGTGTTTTTGCACAAAGGATTGTTGCCATTTCCATCAGTGGCTGGGTGTCTCCTTCCCCATGACAACATTGGTCCTTTTGTCCTTCTCCATCTCTTTTATTTCCTCCTTTATTTTTTCCTTTTAAGGGGTTGTTGATTTTTGTTGTATCTATCTGGTAGATTTTGATTTTTTTTCTGTAAACCGTGTAGGATAGTCTTATTCATTTTTTCTTTTCTTTTCCGCATGATTAGGGATTATTGTTATTAATGTTTTATTTTTACTTTTGCATGATAATGTTATTGTAACTTGTATAATTTATATCCGTTTTCTCCTTATCTAATCGTCGTCTTCATGATTATCATCGCTGCTCATGAAGTAGTAGTAGAAGATGGAAGTATGATAAAGGCAGTGAATATGATGATAACGATGAGAATGATGATGATAATTGTAATTATGATGATGGCAGTAATGATAATGGTGATGACGATGATGGCAATAATAACGATGATGACAGTAATGATAATGATTTTAACAATGGTGTCAATGATGATTATGGTAATACCAAGGTGACAATGATGATAAGAATGATGGCAATAATTGTATTGATGACGATGAAGATAATGGTGGTAATGATAATGACGGTAATAATGATAGTAATGGTAGCAGTGATGACAGTAATGATGATAATGATGATGGCAATGATGATCACAGCGATGGTAATGATAACTAAGATGACAATGTTGATAATGACAGGGTATGACAATAATGATAATGGTGATAACGTTAATGATAATAATGGTAAAGATAACTATGATGAAAAAGATGATCCTAACAATGATGGCAATATTGATGCTAATGATAATGATAGGGATAATGACAGCAATGATGATTATGATAACGATGAAGACAATAATGATAACGATGATAATGGTAGGGATAATAACAGCAATGATAATTTTAACGATTATAATAATAGGGATATTGACAGCAATGATAAGGATGATAACGATAAAGATAGGGGTAATGGCAGCAATGATGATGGTAATGATAGGGATAATGACGGCAATGATAATAATGATAACGATGAAGACAATGATAACGATGATGATGATAGGGATAATAACAGCAATGATAATGATTACGATTATAATGATAGGGACAATGACAGTAATGATGATGATAACAATGAAGACAATAATGATGATGATGATAATGAGGATAATAACAGCATTGATAATGTTGATAATGATAGAGATAATGACAACGATGATAATGATAATGATAGGATTAATGACGGCAATGGTAATGATTATGATGAAGACAAACTGATAATATTACGATGATAATGATAGGGATAATGACAGTAATAATGATGATACGATGACAGCAATGGTAATGATAGCGATGAGGTCATTAGTGGTAAGGATTATAACGGTGACGACAATAATGGTAATGACGAGAAAGCCCGAAGACGCGGCCCAGCGCAGCGCCCGGGAAAAGCCGCAGTCCCGCTTCGTCCATTCCGGAAGTTGCACAAATGCCCCGGCGCATCCTCTCTTGCGCCCAGCCGACGCCGCGCCGCCGTGGCGCTCCTGGTCGGCACGGCGTGGCACTCGCTTGGCTGCCGGGCGGCTTTTGGCCCTCGTGTGACGTCGGCGGGAGTCGTTGGCACTGGGGTTATGAGGCTAACAGGAAGGTCGCGTGTTGTGATGGGATGTGGCAGTGATGTTGCGTTGGCTGCATGGCGTTGGTTGTGTGGTGCTCATGGCATGTCGATGATGATACTAGACTCAAATAATGGCGGTGGTGAAATATATGGCACCCATCACATAACCCTGGGGATATGGCCCCTATGACATTACATGGCACTGTCTTGGCACTCTCGGTCAACAGATGTTGTGGCGTCGCCCGATGGCGGTGTTTTCAGGGTGTCCCCTTGAATTCAGGTTGTTTTTAAATGGTGTTGTAATGTTTAAAGAAGGGAGGAAGGGAGAAATAGGAGGAAATACGTTGAATTGGGACAGGAAAAGAATGAGGGAGATAGAATGGAGGGGAATAAGGAGGACAGGAGGGGAATACGGGAGGAGGAAGTTAGGAAATGAGGAAGGCGAGCAAAACAGGGTGGGAAAATGAGTAAAGGAAATAAGGGAGAACAGGGGAGGAATGAGAGGAGGAGGAATATGAGTACAAAAAAAAAACGGAAAGGGAAGGGAAAAAACAGTATGTGAATATAGGGAAGGGGATGAGAAGGGAAAGAAAAAGAAAAAAAATGATACCGGAGGATTGGAGGGAGAGGGGAAGGAAGGAAGGAGGGGAGGAGGGGTGTTGATGGTGTTGATAATGATGATTACGAGGGGCGAGGGCGGATTGACACTGGGTTTCATTATTAGAGGAGCAGGGGAATGACGCGGGTTGACTTGGCTTGACTTGGATTGGGTTCACGTGGCATGAGATGGCTTGACGTGGAATGGGTTCACGTGGCATTAGATGGCTTGACTTGAATTAGGTTCACGTGGCATTAGTTGGCTTGACTTAAATTGGTTTCGCTTGGCATTAGATGGCTTGACTTAAATTGGTTTCACTTGATTACTTGGCTAGAAATGGCTTGAAATTGTCTTGCTTTGCTTAGCTTGAATGGGTTGCAGTGTGGTTATTTGTAGTTGTTTGGCATTGTGTATGGTTGTCTATCATTTGTTGGTATGTAGGGATATTGTTTGTGATAAGTAGTTAATGTTTCCAGTCATTCTCTCTCTCTCTCTCTCTCTCTCTCTCTCTCTCTCTCTCTCTCTCTCTCTCTCTCTCTCTCTCTCTCTCTCTCTCTCTCTCTCATATCGGTGTTAAAAAGAATGTGTTGCGAAATTTTGATAACGGACTCTTAGGCAGACAGGTTAGAAGAGGATGGGGAGCAAGAATAATAAAAAAAAAAGATATGTAAATAAACAGGAAAAGAATAAACGGGAGGAGAAAGATCGTGAAAACTAGAAATCCCGTGGAAGGTCAGGCGGCTGCCTGGGCCGATGTTTCTTGTATAACGTTAGTTTGACCTTTTCCAGCTGATTTCTAGTTTCACGTTGTGGGTTATCTTGCCTGCAGTCATCCTGCTGGTCACGGCCTGGCGCTTTTTGTGTATTTGTTTGGCTGCTTTTCTCGCCCTCTCTTTCTTCCTCTCTTTCTCTGTTGCTTTTCTCTCGTTCTTTGTTTTGTTGCTGCCTCTATCTATGTTTGTGTATATATATGTATATATATGTTTATATATATATTTATATGTTTATATATATATATATGATATATATATATATATATATATATATATATATATATATATATATATATATATATATATATATGATATACACATTATATATGTGTATATGTACATATGCAAATACATATATAACACATAGAAAGAAATGGATAAATGTCTTACGAAATGTAAACAAAACCCGTATTGGTATCTAAATATTTTGTTTCATCTTTAGAGCATATTCTTGCATAGCGATTAGTCAGAGAAGCGAAGTGGCCGTTCGAGACCCGTCGTCCGATGGCTCCTCCCTCTCCTCCTCCTCCTGCATCGTTGCCCTTATTGCGTGGCTTCACTTATCTTAAGCTGTGAATGAGTGCCTGTCTCTCCTGCCTTGCGTCATCCTGGCCCTAAGAGGGTATGTGCTCCCTCCTCATGCCCCTTTCCCCTCCCCAACCCCTACGCCTACTCCTACCCCTTCTCCTCCTCCAGCCCTTGCCCCTCTCATTCTCCTCCCCCTATCCCTCTTCCCTTACCCCCACCCTTCTCCTCTCACCCAATCCCTACCTCAACCCCCTCCCCTTCTGCCCCTACCCCTACCCCCTCCTCCCTCTTAACAAGTTTTCTTAAACGCGTTTGCCTCGAGACGTTTGTTTGTTTGTTTTTGCTAAGTGCGAGTGTTTGTTGACAGGAGTGTTTTTTTGTCGATTTTTATTATTTCGATTGTTGAGTTTCCTTGTTTCGGTGGTCTTTCAGAGAGTGAATTTGAAAAGGGGAGGGGAGGAAAGGAGCATGGGAAGAGAGAAGGTGGGGGAGGTGAGAGGGGCGAAGGAGGGAAAGGGGAGGGGGCTAGGGGGAAAGAGAGTGAAGGTGGGGAAGGGGAAGGGGCTCAGGGGAAAGAGGTGGGGAAGGGGAGGGGGATCGGGGCAGAGGGGTAGTGAGAGAAGGGAGGCAGGAAAGGGGGAAGAGTGGGGGTGGAATTGTGAGAGGAGAAGGGCGACGACGAAAGAGATGATAAGGGGAGGGAGAGGGACCAGGTGAGACGCTGTTGCCTCCCTCCCCTCCGTACCTTCCTCGCTCAACCGGGGTCAAACAAGGGCGCGAGGAGCAGGGAGAGCAATCCGTTCCGAGTTTAAGAAAACTGCGAATGTCAACATGGCTTCTATTGTCCTCTTTTATTTTCTTTCTGTTTCTCTCCTCTCCTCTACCTCCTTTCCTTTCCCCCTCCCTCTCTCCTTTCTCTCTCTTTTTCTATCTTTCTCTCTCTCTATCCTCTCTCTCTCTCTCTCTCTCTCTCTCTCTCTCTCTCTCTCTCTCTCTCTCTCTCTCTCTCTCTCTCTCTCTCTCTCTCTCTCTAACATTTTCGGAATTTTCTATTGATTTGATTACCAGCTTCTTTCACTTGACAGTTTTCCAGTGCCTGGATAGGGCGAGTTAACAGCAGGGAATGAGCGCTCATTCGGACGCGGAAAAAATGGAAGCGGGACCCCTCCCTGTCGGCTGGAGAGGGGAGGGTCGGAGAAGGGAAGAGAGGGAGGGAGGGAAGAGAAAGAAATATATAGAGAGAGGGCAGGGGGGAGAGAGAGTGAGAGAGAGATGGTTAGAGAAGGGAGGTGACAAGGGGGAGAGGGAGAGGAAAATCAGAGCGAGGGAGAGAAGAGAAAGAAATATAGAGAGAGAAGGCAGGGGGGAGAGAGAGTGAGAGAGAGATGGTTAGAGAAGGGAGGTGACAAGGGGGGAAGAAAAGGAGGGAGGGAGTAGAAAAATAAAAGGGGAGAGAAGAAAAAGAGAGAGGGAGGCAGGAGAGAAAGAGAGAGAGAGAGAGAACGAGCGCAGACTTGAAACAGCGTTATGAGTGCTGATGTTTGTTTTAGCCATTGTTCCTCTCCTGTGTTCTTCCTCTCTCCCTCTCTCCCTCTTTCTCTCTCTCTCTTTTTCCACTACGCACTTCTCTGGGATTGAAATGAGAGAAAAGTTCACTCGCACAGAGAGGTGTTTGTTTACATTGTTACAGTGCTATTCTCGAATTTTAAGCGAGATTTTTAGAGAGAGGGGGGGCAAGAGAGAGAAAGGGTGGAGGAAGAAATGGGGAGAGAAAAAGAGAGAGAGGAGTGAGGAGAAAGAGAAATAGAGGAGGGGGAGAACAGGATTCAGACAGAGGAACGGGAGAGAAAAAAAATCGAGGCTCATTGTATGTGTCCGCACGCACGCCCCGATGCCCCGGGCAGCCCTTCCGTGGCACTTCGCTGCCCTCGCCTTGACCTTGCCTGTGCCACGTGGACCTGCTCGCGAGGGTGAATCCTCCTTCGAGAAGTTCTTTCAAGCACTCGACGAGAATCATCAAGAATTACGCGATGGGCGCAAGGATGAGATCTACGAGAATGCAACATCGAGTGGGAGATGAGGATTATGTAACCCGCATCCCCGGTTCCTGCGGGAGGCCGTGCGGCTCGGATGCGGTGCCGGCTGGACCAGCATGGGGCGCGGATCCGTTTCCTGCTGGGAGTGCGAGGTGGTAGTTTTAGTGAGCTTTGTTGATTAGAGAGAGAAGGAGAAAGACAGAAAGAGGGGGGCTGAGGAGAAATTGGTATCTGAGAGAGATGAAAGGAGAAGTTGGTATCTTTGTGGAAATGTGTTAGCAAGGCTATAGCCTTGGTATCCGCATATTGACATGTGAATTACATACTGGTGTGGTAGCTGCCACCTGCGGGTGTCTGGTGAAGGTGTGGATATCGGTGTGGTACCTCCCGCCTGTTGGTGGTGTGGGTATCGACGTGGTACCTCCTGCCTGGTGTAAGTGGTCTGGTAAGTGACCAACCCGGCTGACCGCCCACAGTGGTGCCAATCCTAACAGCGTCGCATTCCTCGTTCGTTTTGCATACGCGCCGCCGCCGTTGCGAGCCGCCACGACGTCACACGCGGTCGTCTGGACACCACGGCGGCCGTCCGTCGGGCTCGCCGTCGTCAGCGCCTCCTGCCCGTCGCCGGTGGGCCGCCGTCGGCCAGGGAGCGGAGGCGGCAGGAGCAGCGGGTTGGCAGCGCTGCGGACCGACCCTCTCTCTGCCCGCGAACAGACTGGCTTCTGCTCCTTCCCCGCGAAGTGTCCCGATGCGCTCGCGCGGCCTCGGCTTCGGAGGACGACGGTTGAGCGGGGACCATGCTGGCTCTGGTTCTCTTGTTTGACAATTTTTGTATATATTGGCTTTTCGTGCTGTTTTTGAATTTTAGTTTTTTTTCTCGGATTGGATATTGGATTATCAATCAGTATTTTGTATACAAGTGTGACCAAGGGAAACAAAAGGAGAGTAAGGCGAGAAAGAAGGGAGAGAGAGAGAGAGAGCGCAAGGAGGCGAGGTGAGAGAAAGGATACAGGGATCAAGGATAGAAGGAGAGTGCGGGAGGCGCAGATCGGGACTCGGCTACCATAAACCGAGATGTGGGGGCACGAAGAAGGGGGGAGGAGGTCAGGTGGGTAGGGGAAGGAGGAGGAGGGGGAAGGGTATGGAGAGGCGTCGGGGAGGAGGGAAGGGGAGGGGGAGGAGAAGGGGGACAGCGACGCACTTAAAAATCAGTGTTCGGTTTTGTTTGTTGGCTTGTCTTCGCTCGCCGCGCTAAGGAGCTGGCTTCGCTGGGCGCTGAACGGCCCGTCGGTGGTCGCGGCCGAACCGCCGCTCGGGCTGGGAGGCCTTTGTTGTTAGTGGCGGTCCTGCTTTCGGGGCGTTTGATTGCGTTTCGGGAATGGACGTTCGTTTGGGCGTGTGTGCCTCCCCGTCTCGTGTTTCTTCTCTTCTCTCTCCTCTCCCTCTCTATCGTTTTTCTCTATTTCTGTGCATGCGTGTCTGTGTGTGTGTGTGAGTGAGAGAGAGAGAGAGTGAGTGAGACAGAGAATATTACCCTGTGTATATGCCCGAAGAGGTGCATACTTCTCGGTGTGTGCGCTCGTGTATATAAACAAGTTAACGCGTGCGTGTGTTTGTGTGTGTGTATGCAGGGGAGTGCGTGTGTGCGCGCGTCTGCTTCCCAGGCAAGGAGCCGAGGCGAATGTGTGATGGAATCCAGCCGGTAATTCTGGTGACGAGGTGAGGTCTACGTCATAGTGGTGGCCGGGATGATGTCACTTTTTGTCTCCTGCTTCCTCTCGTTTCCTCTTCTCTCTTCTAGTCCATTCTCGTCATTTCTCTTCTTTTTCTTGCCGCCCCTCTCCTCTCCCTTTCCTTTGTGTTGTACACTACTGTATCAGTTACAACAATTAGGATAACAATAATGATAATAATAATAATGTCAACAATAGCGAAACCGCTTTCTGAGTGTCTCGGGGTATGTCTTCCTTTCCTCGTTTGAATCTTCCTGAGTGCAGTGACAGTGACCGACCTGCCATTACTATATAACCGCTCTTCGCAGTGTATCGTCCTTAGTTTTCCCTAAGCTCGGTAATAAAATGTGGAATGCTTGCCTGTCTGCCTTCCCTGATCAATGCTTGCCTACCTGTCTCCTCTGCTTATCTGCTTGTACTTCCCTGCCTGTCTGCCTAACTGCTTGCCTTTCCTACCTTCTTCGCCTTTCTGCCTGCCTGCCATCTAAAGCCGCATAGGTCCTCGGTGTGACAAGGCCGTTAAGTGCCTCCGTGCTATGGGCACTTGTTGGCACTTTAACAGACGGTTAGAAAGGTGTTATCATTTATTTATCGGGGAGATGGTGACGGACAGTTGTGGGCCATTTGGTTTAGTTGAGGTTTTGTGCCTCCATCAAGCATCAAGTGTTGTTTTGGTTCGTAAGACTGGCAAAGTGTTGCTGGAAATGTGTATGTATTTTTTATACATATATATATTTTTTATCTTGAAGGTAGCAATCCGAATCCTTTTAATTTTAGGGGTTTCCGTAAAGAGTAATGATTCACTGTCTAAAATATCACCATTACTTTTAAGAATCTTTAGAGCGGAGAGCGGCTGCGCTATTGATATTTAGCAAGCGATTATTGAATGATTGTGATATTTACTCTAAAAAGTTTATATCTTAATCCTTTTTTATTGTGTAATATTAATGATTTTTCCTTTTGAGTCCCGAGCTGAATTTGGAATATGCATATATGAGTAGACACAAATCCGGGTGTCGGATAGTGTTAATAGGAGCATCCCGAACGTTATTAGTTTAATATTGCTAGTTAGGGTCGGGACAAAGGTGCGGTCCCGTCAGGATGTGCGTACTCCTTTGTTTGGCCATCGGACGCGTGATGTCAGCAGCAGGTGAGGCGGGTCAGCTGGATTCTTTTGCATTTCTCCGGGATATCGGTAGGGCTCTGCCGGCAGTCGGGGTTCGGGCTTTGTCGGGGTTTTCTCCTCTTTGGCTGTCGGTCTAAATCGCTCTCTCGGTCTCCTGGCTGTCGGTCTATATCTCTCGGTCTCTTGGCTGTCGGTCTATATCTCTATTTCGGTATCTCTGTCTCTCGGGCTCTTATTCTAAGATCTCGTGTTCCTTTTCTGTCTGAAAATATTTTCAGTAGCTTATTTTTCTGCATTACACCAGTAAACTTAGGTTACCAAATATAATAGATGACAAAGATGTCGAGAGAGAGAGAGAGAGAGAGAGAGAGAGAGAGAGAGAGAGAGAGAGAGAGAGAGAGAGAGAGAGAGAATATAAACCGAAAAGGCAGAACAGAACAAGAACGAGAAAAAGGACGCGGGGTAGAAAGGCGGGGGAGGAGGGCCGAGAGAGTCTGGGGTTGGTGGGGAGGGGGGCACGAGGGGCGGGGGGTGGGGGAGAGGAGGGAGCTGCAGGTAGTCTTAAGACTTATTTAGCCTTCGTGCCGAGCATGGCCAAGACGTAGGGACATGCACTGCTCTTTTAAGCAACGTGGGAGCGACGCCGCCGGAATCCGAGATGAGGCCCCGCGCACCCCGTGTGTCTCGCCGTATGCAAGCGCGAACGCCCGAGTTAATTGGTTAACCCAGAACCCGCAAGCGATTATACGCTCTCCTAATTGGTGGACGCGACAACATCCCTGGGGCTCATGATGAGGGAAGGGGTATGGGGGAGAGGAGGGGAATGGGGGGAGGATAGGGGGAGAAGGGGACCGGGAGTGAGACTTACCTTGTCTTGTTGTGTTCCTCTTGTCCTGTTGGCTGGTGGCGGCGAGGTCAGGGTCTGTGTCGTGTGTGTGTAATGCTTCTTGTTCCACGTCCCCTTATCCCTTTGCTCTTCCCCTCTCCACCGTCGCCCATACCTCCCTCCCCCTTCCCCTATTCCTCTCCCCCCATTTCTCCTTCCCTATTCCCCTTCTCCTCTTCTCTCCCCTCTCCGCCCTCCCTTCCCCCATTCTCCGTTTTCATCCTCCCGCAACGTTTCCCCTCAGAATCCTCCCGAGTGTTCCCGTCTCGTGGTCATTTGGGTCGTTCGTCTGAAGGCTCTAAAGAGGTGGCTTAGTTCGTGGGCGATGGAGGGGGGGGGGGACTAGTGAATGAGGGAGAGGGTTGGGAGGAGATTAGGCGTGCGGATTTTTCCTCTTATTTTTCTTCTTGTTTTTTTTTTTTTTTTTTTTTTTGCATTAAGATTCGCGGTGTCCCCCCCCCATTTTGTCATCCCCGACGAGTGTTCAGTCAACCGTAGAGGTATGTCACCGGTGTCTGGGGAATGGGGAGGACGAAGACGGAGGGAGAAGTGGAGGTAGAGAAGGTGGAGGAGGAACTGGAGGTGGGGGAGGTACAGGAGTAGTAAGAGAAGAAAATGAGAATTGTGATACTAGTAATGCTGATAAGCATTGGGGTAGTTGATGATATTAGTAATTATGAAAAGAAAGATATAACAGCCATAAACATTGTAAAGAGTAAGAAGCATCAGAAGGAGGTGAAGGAGAAAAAAAGAAATCTAGAGTTCGAGGAAACAGCGGAGTCGAGAAACAAGATTAAATGTAGGAGGGAAAGAACGAGGAAGGAAAGATGATGCTGGAAAAGTAGACGTGATGTTTTTTTCTTTCGTTTTATTCTACTCAGGATGATGCCGATGCAATGGATTGACGAGGATCATAGCATTTCTCTGTTATTTTCATCCTTCATATCATCATTATATGTATCACTTTTTAACGGTATTGTATGATATAGTTAACCTTCATCGTCAGCCTTATTTTATCAATACTTTTTCAGTATTAGTAATTGGTATGTATATATTTTTTTAAGATTCACTTTTATGAACACGCTCGTATGCCTTAAAATAAATTTGAGCAGTTAAGTATTTTTTCGTGTATATTTTTGAAGCGTTACACATTTTCTCTAATAGTTTTTTGCCATAAGTTTATTTTTATTTTATTACTATATACATATTTTTAGCGTAATATTTGCTTTTGATATTCTTTGTTTATTTGTTTTATTTAGCTATCTATTATTCCCTTTGCTATCCTTATCTATGCTGCTGTGACTCATTTCTATTATTTTTTGTTGAGCTTTTTAATGCATAAAATGTATTTGTTTGGCTTATTTATAGTTTTGCTTCCATGTTTTTTAGTTGGTTATAACGGTGAATTGTTCAATAATTCTTGCATTTAGAGCATTGGGCATTTCCTATCAATAAATGCAAGTGCTGTAATGCTGATTTCTTTCTTCCTTTCACAGGTAAATGGCAGCTCGGGAAATGACGCTTGTTCTCCTTCCGTCATTAGCAGTGAGTGCGATTAAGTGTGTTTGAATTGTGGTTGATTTCGCTCGCTTTTTTCTCGTGTCTGTATAGTCTCTTTGACTCTGTCTCTTTCTGTGGATTTCTGGCTCTCTCTCTTTCTGTGGATATCCGGCTCTCTCTCTCTTTCGGTGGATCTCTGGCTCTCTCGATTATCACTGTTCTTCGTTTCGTCTGTTTAGATTTTGTTTCTTATCTTCATTTTTGCAATTTCTTATTCATTTGTGATAATAGAATGATAGGATTAAATTAAAAAGTAAACTTCCAGTCTAGTGCTTATGATAAGCTTATTAAGAGGTGTCTTTTTCTCGCATTTCTTTCCAGCCAGCTTTTGAAATGATTTAGCCATTTTTATTGTTATTTTATGATTTAATTGTTTTTATTATTGTTTTTTTTTACTATTTTTACTGACTTGTCTGAGCTGCTCATTTAACATTTCCGCGCTTTATTACATGTGTAGAGGAAGGAAGAGGGAGGGAGCGAGAGAAGAGAGGGAGGGGAGGAAGGGAGAAGGAGAAAGAGCAAGAGGAGGGGGGGTATTTCTAGATGTGGGTGTTGATGGCGGTCTCTCTCTCCCCTCTCACTCTCTCCATCCCTTTCCTCCTGTTTCTCTCCTCTCTCACTCTCTCCATCCCTTTCCTCCTCTTTCTCTCCATCCCTTTCCTCCTCCTCCTCTTTCTTCCTCTCCCTCTCTCCGGCGAACCCACGTTGCTGCCACGCGGTCATGTGGAGGGAACCACGTAGACGTCGACCAGACGGGGTTCGGCACATCCCCCCCTACCCCTTTCCCCCTAGAGGTATAAAAGGGGGGAGGAGGGTTGTTGCTGCCCTCCCAACACGTATTTGTGCCGTGTGACGCCCTTCGCTCTTCTCCCTATCTGTACCCTGTCCCTTTTCTTTTCCTTTCTAATCCTCTCTCGTATTGCTTCACGTCCCTCTGCCTCCCGTCCTCTTCTCTCTCTCCTCTCTCTTCTATCTCCCTCTTCCTCTGTTTCTCCGTCCGAGGCCCCATCCTCCCTTCTCTCTCCTTCCTTTCTCTTCTACCTTTTCTCCCCCTCTCTCCACGTACCTCTACCCCTCCCCGACCCTTACCTCCACACTCCACCCCTACCCTCACACTCCACCCTCTCCCCCACACTACCCCTACCCCCACACTACCCCTACCCCCCACACTCCACCCCTACCCCCACACTCCACCCCTACCCCCACACTCCACCCCTACCCCCACACTCCACCACTACCCCCCACACTCCACACCTTCCCTCCCCCCTACCCCCACACTACCCCTACCCCCCACACTCCACCCCTACCCCCCACACTCCACCCCTACCCCCCACAATCCACACCTCCCCCACAATCCACACCTCCCCCACACTCCACACCTCCCCCACACTCTACCCTACCGCCCACATATTACCCTACCCCCCACACTCTACCCTACCCCCCACACTCTACCCTACCCCCCACACTCTACCCTACCCCCCACACTTTACCCTACCCCCCACACTCTACCCTACCCCCCCACACTCTACCCTACCCCCCCACACTCTACCCTACCCCCCCACACTCTACCCTACCCCCCCACACTCTACCCTACCCCCCCACACTCTACCCTACCCTCCCACACTGCCCTACCCCCCACTCCACCCCTACCCCCCACACTCCACCCCTACCCCCCACACTCCACCCCTACCCCTCTCTTTCCCGAAGGATATGACAAACACTCCGTTCGTGTAATTAGTGATCTCGAGGATTACTGGCGTGTTGTCGGTGCTCGCACGTCGTCTCTCTTTTGCCGCCTCCCCTCCTGTCTCCGATCGCCGAAAAGCACCTCGTGTGTCTGTTTTCCCTGTCTGTTTGTTGCTCTGTCAATCCATTTACGTCTCTGTCTGGCACTGCTGCGTTGACACTTCGCTTGTGTGTGCATTGTGTTTGTTTATTTTTCATTAGTCTTTTTTCCGCGGTTAATATCTATCTTTTTTTTCTCTCTTTTCTCATATCTTCTTGATAGTCCATCCTTGTCGATCTCCTTTCTGTCTCACAATGAGCTTGTGCAGAGGATACAAGTCTATCTTATCTATCTATCCTTAAAACTGCCTCTTTGGATCTCTCGGTCTATCTCCATCTTCATCGGTGTTCTCGCAGCCCCTGCGGTCCCTCCTTTTACCCTTCCTCTCCCCCCATTGACCATCGCCCCCTTACCTTCCCTCGGGGTAGCATGGCCTGTATTTGCTATCGTCGCTAGGTTGCAAACTGTGCTTCTAGGGCGGCGTAAGGTAATTCATTCTCTCGTTCTCTGCTTCTCTCTCTCTCTCTCTCTCTCCCCCTCTCTTTCTCGCTATCACTCTTTCTCTCACTCTCTCCCTATATAGCTATCACTATTTATATTTATCATTATAATCCGTATCACAAAGAACGCTGGTGGACGAACTCGCGAAGAATTGAACAAGGGAGAGAGAGAGAGAGAGAGAGAGAGAGAGAGAGAGAGAGAGAGAGAGAGAGAGAGAGAGAGAGAGACAGAGAGAGAGAGAAATGCATCAATTTCTCTCCCAATTCCAATGCCCATTAGACGGAGCTGTGGGTCGCATTCTAAACGGGACAACCGTTTGGTATTTGGTGTATGGGGGAGGGAGAGGTGGAAGGGGGCATGTATAGGGGAGGAGGGAGAGTGGGTGCATAGGGGAGGATAGGAGAAGAGGAGTAGGGTGGATGGGGGAGAGGAGGAGAAAGAGGGTGTGTATAGGGAAGGACAGGAGAAGAGGAGGAGGTGTATAAGGTGGATAAGGGGAGAAGAGGAGGAATGGGGAGAGGGGGAGAGGAGTGTATCGTAATTTGTAAGGATGTTGGTAGTTACAGGTTACAAGTGTGTAAACATAGGGTCAGCGGCTTGCCATATCCGGTGCAGGTATGGTATATGGTTAACTGTGGAAGAGGGAGCGCGCCGCGTAGGCCGTCTTGGTGGGGGTGGGTTTGCGGGCGCTTGTGTGCTTGTTCCTGCGATTTTAGATTAGCTTTTTATTATATGAATTCGTGAAATATTGAATAGCATTCTCCCATATTATCATTATATTAAATGTTTTTTGGCTGCCGTTGTTGTTTAATATTAATATTATTATTACTGTGTGTCTCCATCGCCTTGGGTAGTAACTGCGAGAGGTCCATGGGTAAAGGGAAAGGAGAGGGGGAAGAGGGGAGGCTGACTGGTTTAACTGTTGTTTTTGTTATTGGTGAAAAGGTTTTATGGTAGGTGGACTAAAGAGGCGGGGGGGGAGGGGGTAAGGTTAGACCTGGTTGCCACCGACACCTTCCCACGTGGCCATGGAAAGTCATTCTAGAAGGAAGAGGTAAAAGCTACGGTAACGGTTATGATATTGATAGAAAGAGGATGATGGCGATAATAGAGATATGTTAAAAGTGATGATTATTTTAAATGATATATGCGAAGATAATGATTAATGATGATATTCGAAATATGATGATAATGATTCTAGAAATATGATGATAATGATTCTAGAAATATGATAATGATTCTAGAAATATGATGATAATGATTCTAGAAATATGATGATAAGGATTCTAGAAATATGATAATAATGATTCTAGAAATATGATGATAATGAGTCTAGAAATATGATGATAATGATTCTAGAAATATGATGATAATGATTCTAGAAATATGATGATAATGATTCTAGAAATATGATGATAATGATTCTAGAAATATGATGATAATGATATTAGAAATGTGATGATAATGATACTAGAAATATAATAAGGATGATAGAGATTTTATATAATGATGAAGTGTGATGATAACAAGAGTAGCAATAATATTTATAGTGGTAATGTTGACAATAACGATCCTTAAAGTTAATATAAAAAGGAATAAGGGATAATAAAAGTTATTACAAATTTCGGGGACTTGTAGGGGGATGAAAGAAGAAATTGATAAAGATGGGTAGATAAAGAAGACGAGGTGAGGAGATAAGTAAGGAAGGGTGTTAGCGATCGGGACTCAGAGGAGGTGAAATATGAAATAGATAGAGAGGAAAGTCGGTTAAAAATTTTGGTGGTTGGGGTGCAAGTAGCTAGACCATGTGTACTGTGTACCTAAAGTGAGGTTTGGGTTCCTGTACACACACACACTCACGCTCTCTCTCTCTCTCTCTCTCTCTCTCTCTCTCTCTCTCTCTCTCTCTCTCTCTCTCTCTCTCTCTCTCTCTCTCTCTCTCTCTCTCTCTCTCCGCTTCTCTTTTCTCCTCTCTTCTCATATATTTTCTCTTTTTACCTCCTCGCCGTCTCCTCTCATCTATCCTCGGATGAGAAAGAAATCGAAAAGAAATAAAGATTGAAAAGCGATGAGATAAGAGAGAAAATGAGGAAAAGTTAAAGGAAGAGGAAGGAAAATGAGAAGATAAATAACAAGAGAATGGAGAAGAGGAAGAGGGGGTAGGAGGACGAGGATAAGAAAGAGAAAGAGAATAGGAGAGGAGGAGAAAGAGTAGTAGTAGTAGTAGAAAGAGAAGTAGTAGTAGTAGAAGAGTAGTAGAAGGAGGGGCAGGAAGAGGAGCAAGAGAAGTAGAAAAAGGAGGAGGAGGAGGAGCAAGAGAAGTAGAAAAAGGAGGAGGAGGAGGAGCAAGAGAAGTAGAAAAAGGAGGAGGAGGAGCAAGAGAAGTAGAAAAAGGAGGAGGAGGAGCAAGAGAAGAAGAAAAAGGAGGAGGAGGAGCAAGAGAAGAAGAAAAAGGAGGAGGAGGAGCAAGAGAAGTAGAAAAAGGAGGAGGAGCAAGAGCAAGAGCAAGAGAAGTAGAAAAAGGAGGAGGAGGAACAAGAGAAGTAGAAAAAGGAGGAGGAGCAAGAGAAGTATAAAAAGGAGGAGGAGCAAGAGAAGTAGAAAAAGGAGGAGGAGGAGCAAGAGAAGTAGAAAAAGGAGGAGGAGCAAGAGAAGTAGAAAAAGGAGGAGCAAGAGAAGTAGAAAAAGGAGGAGCAAGAGAAGTAGAAAAAGGAGGAGGAGGAGCAAGAGAAGTAGAAAAAGGAGGAGGAGCAAGAGAAGTAGAAAAAGGAGGAGCAAGAGAAGTAGAAAAAGGAGGAGGAGGAGCAAGAGCAAGAGCAAGAGAAGTAGAAAAAGGAGGAGGAGGAACAAGAGAAGTAGAAAAAGGAGGAGGAGCAAGAGAAGTATAAAAAGGAGGAGGAGCAAGAGAAGTAGAAAAAGGAGGAGCAAGAGAAGTAGAAAAAGGAGGAGGAGCAAGAGAAGTAGAAAAAGGAGGAGGAGGAGCAAGAGAAGTAGAAAAAGGAGGAGGAGCAAGAGAAGTAGAAAAAGGAGGAGGAGCAAGAGAAGTAGAAAAAGGAGGAGGAGGAGCAAGAGAAGTAGAAAAAGGAGGAGGAGGAGCAAGAGAAGTAGAAAAAGGAGGAGCAAGAGAAGTAGAAAAAGGAGGAGGAGGAGCAAGAGAAGTAGAAAAAGGAGGAGCAAGAGAAGTAGAAAAAGGAGGAGGAGGAGCAAGAGAAGTAGAAAAAGGAGGAGGAGCAAGAGAAGTAGAAAAAGGAGGAGCAAGAGAAGTAGAAAAAGGAGGAGGAGGAGCAAGAGCAAGAGCAAGAGAAGTAGAAAAAGGAGGAGGAGGAACAAGAGAAGTAGAAAAAGGAGGAGGAGCAAGAGAAGTAGAAAAAGGAGGAGCAAGAGAAGTAGAAAAAGGAGGAGGAGGAGCAAGAGAAGTAGAAAAAGGAGGAGGAGGAACAAGAGAAGTAGAAAAAGGAGGAGGAGCAAGAGAAGTAGAAAAAGGAGGAGGAGCAAGAGAAGTAGAAAAAGGAGGAGGAGCAAGAGCAAGAGAAGTAGAAAAAGGAGGAGGAGGAGCAAGAGAAGTAGAAAAAGGAGGAGGAGGAGCAAGAGAAGTAGAAAAAGGAGGAGGAGCAAGAGAAGTAGAAAAAGGAGGAGGAGCAAGAGAAGTAGAAAAAGGAGGAGGAGCAAGAGAAGTAGAAAAAGGAGGAGCAAGAGAAGTAGAAAAAGGAGGAGGAGGAGCAAGAGAAGTAGAAAAAGGAGGAGGAGCAAGAGAAGTAGAAAAAGGAGGAGGAGCAAGAGAAGTAGAAAAAGGAGGAGGAGGAGCAAGAGAAGTAGAAAAAGGAGGAGCAAGAGAAGTAGAAAAAGGAGGAGGAGGAGCAAGAGAAGTAGAAAAAGGAGGAGCAAGAGAAGTAGAAAAAGGAGGAGGAGGAGCAAGAGAAGTAGAAAAAGGAGGAGGAGCAAGAGAAGTAGAAAAAGGAGGAGGAGGAGCAAGAGCAAGAGCAAGAGAAGTAGAAAAAGGAGGAGGAGGACCAAGAGAAGTAGAAAAAGGAGGAGGAGCAAGAGAAGTAGAAAAAGGAGGAGCAAGAGAAGTAGAAAAAGGAGGAGGAGCAAGAGAAGTAGAAAAAGGAGGAGGAGGAGCAAGAGAAGTAGAAAAAGGAGGAGCAAGAGAAGTAGAAAAAGGAGGAGGAGGAGCAAGAGAAGTAGAAAAAGGAGGAGGAGGAGCAAGAGAAGTAGAAAAAGGAGGAGGAGCAAGAGAAGTAGAAAAAGGAGGAGCAAGAGAAGTAGAAAAAGGAGGAGGAGGAGCAAGAGCAAGAGCAAGAGAAGTAGAAAAAGGAGGAGGAGGAACAAGAGAAGTAGAAAAAGGAGGAGGAGCAAGAGAAGTAGAAAAAGGAGGAGCAAGAGAAGTAGAAAAAGGAGGAGGAGGAGCAAGAGCAAGAGAAGTAGAAAAAGGAGGAGGAGGAGCAAGAGAAGTAGAAAAAGGAGGAGGAGCAAGAGAAGTAGAAAAAGGAGGAGGAGCAAGAGAAGTAGAAAAAGGAGGAGGAGGAGCAAGAGAAGTAGAAAAAGGAGGAGGAGGAGCAAGAGAAGTAGAAAAAGGAGGAGGAGGAGCAAGAGAAGTAGAAAAAGGAGGAGGAGGAGCAAGAGAAGTAGAAAAAGGAGGAGGAGGAGGAGCAAGAGAAGTAGAAAAAGGAGGAGGAGGAGGAGGAGCAAGAGCATGAGTAGCATTGCGTTGATTGCTGCTCGATGTTTTATGGCGCGGGTTCGGATTCAATCGTGCGGAGTGCGGTAATGATGCTGCAGATTATGATGATAGTAGAAGTGATAGTGATAATTACAGAGGCAATTACGGCCGATTAATTTGATGCCAATCGTGTGTGGGTGTTTGGTGGTTTTTATTATTGTTTTTCAGTTTATATATATAATTTTGTGTCGGGCCATTTGTAACGGTGCTTTTATTTATTTATATATCTTTTTGAGGGGGGACTTGGTCTTGTTACAGTGTGTGTGTGTGTGTGTGTGTGTGTGTGTGTGTGTGTGTGTGTGTGTGTGTGTGTGTGTGTGTTAATGTGTTGGTCGTTATTTCCTTTCTCTTTCTGCCTTTTATCTTTTGTGCGTTGATGTTTTGTTCTATTTTCTATCTGTTCCTACCTCCTCTTCATCTCCATTTTGCCCTGTGTATGTATGTGTGTGTATGTACGTGCGTGTGTATGCGTGAGTGAGTGTGCGTGGGTACCCGGGTGTCAGGTGTCAGCGTCGCCAGGGTGCCAGGCAGTGCCACATTACTCTTCTCCTTCCCGGAATACATCGCTCACCGGGTGGCCCTTTGACCATTTAAGGAACTCCTCTTACTCCTTGGGGTTCTAAAAGGGGGAGGGAGGGGAGGGGCGTCGAGCGGGGGTGGGGGAGGGGGATTTTGCTTCGTTTGTTGTTTTTTCGGGGTGGGGGGGTTTGTGCGTTTATATGGTACAGGGAAGGTGGTGTGGGATGTGGGAGGGAGGGAGGGGGGAAGTTGATCTGTCTGTTGCGGGTCGTTTGGTTCTGGTCGTGCCTGGTTGCTGCTGGGGATTGCGGTGGTGGCCGTGGTTTGGTTGTTTGCTTGTTTGTGCGTTCGGAGGCTCCGTTACAGTCGTTTTGGATGACTTAATTATAACTGATGAGAGTCGTGTTGTCATTGTTTTAATTATTATTATTACTACTATTATTATTATTATTGTTGTTGTTGTTGTTGCTATTTTCATTATTTTTGCTCTTGTGGTTCCTGTTGCTATATATATATATATATTTTATATAGTTATGAACATTATCACCACCACCACCATAATCACAATAAAGGTTACCACCGTTCTTAATATAGTTACTATTATCATTACGACTCCTGCTGTAGCCTCGAGTCCGTGTGCCCCGTGCACGAGCGCCGGCGGACGCAGCGCAGCCTGGTGATCCCTCGTGTGGGAAAGTTTTGAAGGTCTGGATTTTAGTTTGACTTAATGACGGGAGAGGAGTATCAGGTGTCGGAGGGTGGCTCTCGCTAGGCACTGGCACTGGGCGCTTCCCCTCGCTCCACTCGCTTCGCCTGTCGTCCCTTTGCCTGTGTCCTTTCTACGTTGTTCTTTTCGTTGTTTTTTCTTTATGTTCTTGTTTCTTTCGTTTAAGTTCTATATTTTTCTCTCTCTTCTCGTGGCCATTCGCTTGCGTCCTCTCTCTTCTCTTCTCGCTTCCTCTTGCTTGCGCCCTCTCTTTTATCCTCTTCTTTCCTCTTCTCATTTCCTACCGCCAGACCGAGACTCTCTTCTCTTCTCGTTCCTCCACGTCCTCTCTCCGTTCTCTTTATTTCGTTTCCCCTCGCGTCCTGTCGTTTCTATTCTTCCTTTCATTTGTCTCTCCATTCTTCTCTTCCTTTCGCGTGTCTCACCTTTCTTCTCTGTTCTCTTGGCTGTCCTTTGTTTCTTCTCGCTGCCGGGCTCTTCTCTTTCCTTCCCTCGCTTGCCTCCTTCCTCTCTTCCTCTCTTCGCTTGCCTCTTTTCATTTTTCCTCTTCTCGCTTCCCTTGGTTTACGTTTCTCTCTCCGTTTCGCTGCTAGCCTATTCTCCTTTTCTCTTCGCTTTCCCTTTTTTCAACTCTCCTCTCTTATGTGCTCTCCCTCCGTTTGCATCTTCCCTTTTCCGCTCCTTCTTTCAGTCTCTTCTCCCTTCTTTCTTTTCTTCATCCAGTGTTCTTTCCCCTCCCAATTTGCTTCCTTTCTTCCCCATTCCCTGCCTTCCCTCTTTCCCCTCCCCATTCTCTCCCTTCCCCTCGTGATATCCTTTCTTCCCTCCCCATTTCCTCCCTGCCCTTCCCCATTTTCTCCTTTCACTCTCCATTTTCTCTCTTCCTCCCTTTCCTCCCTTCCTTCCTCATTTCGTCCTTCCCCTCCCCTCCCCATCCGCTCACGGCAGGGGAAGACGCCTGTTCATCCACCTAGCTGACCCTGTCTACCTTTCTACCCACCTACCCAGCCGGCCGTGCAAGTAGATCGGTTTAATTGCAGCTGCTCAGCCGTCGAGCGCCTTCTGTGGCTGTTTATTCGGGCCATTTGCTGGCTGTGGGCCTCTCAGTGCAAGGGCTGGTGGATGCGAGCAGGATTGGGAGATGCGTTTCCTTCAATCCCCCAATTCCCCGTCTCTTGTTTTTATCTTGGTTAGAGCTGTTTATCGCTTCTATCTATCTCTTTTTTTCCTCTTCGAAATTTGGACCGACGGTGCGATTCTTCCCTCTCCTTTTCTCTCTTCCCTCGCTCCTAAACGACTCTATCCTCTTTCTCTCCTCTCTTTCTCTCTATTCTCTTGCCCTGTCCGGCCCCCTCTCCCTGCCGTCTCTAATTTCCCTCTCCCTCTCTCGCTTACCCTCCCCATCCCCCTCCTCCTCTCTTGCTTACCCTCCCCATCCCCCTCCTCTCTCGCCTTCTCCCACCTTCCCCTTCCCTCTCACCCCTCTCCCACCTTCCCCTTCCCTCTCACCCCTCTCCCTCCACTCCCTCCAGCCCCTCACCTCCAGAAACGGGTTCTGTCTGTATATGGCTATTGCTGTTCGGATGATGGGTGATGTAGCGAGGCGGCGGTGGACTGACCTCCGCTCGAGCGCCGCCCCCGCCCACGCCCACGCCCAGACCCGTCGTCGTAGCAACCACGTTTTGGCAGGGTTGGAAATCGAGTGCGTTTTGTGGCTGGCGGCTGATTGGTTTATTGGAAAGGTCTGGTTAATAACGCGTCTTCGGAAAACGGGGAACTGTGCGTTCTGGTTGAGTGTGTTTTCGGTTGGTTTGGGATGGAGGTGTGTGTGTGTGTGTGTGTGTGTGGAGGTGTGTGTGTGTGTGCGTGTGTGTGTGTGTGCGTGTGTGTGCGTGTGTGTGTGTGTGTGTGTGTGTGTGTGTGTGTGTGTGTGTGTGTGTGTGTTGGATTTGTTTGGGGAGAAAGGAACGGGGAGAGAAGGAGAAAGGATAGGAAAGGAAATGGGAGAGATACAGATACAGAAATGAAAAAAAAGACAAAAAAGACCGAGTTAGAGCCAGAAGAAGAGCAACAAGAGGAGGGCTGGAGCAAGCAAGGGCCTCCCTCGGCTGCACACTCCATATATGGGAAAGGCCCGTGACTCAGGTCCTGCTGTTGTCCTGGGCGATGCTGCGAGGTGTGATCGCGGCCGCCGTTGTCCCGGTGATCGGAGGGGGGAGGGGGGGTTGAGACGATTCGCTAATCAGAATCACTTTGCGAAGGGCAAGGTTTTCGTCTCGTCGATTGGTAGAGGGAGGAAAGGAAGGAGAGGGATAGAAGGGGGGGGGGGGAGAGGGAAGGAGAGAGAGATTGAGACGGAGTGGAAGAGAAAGAGGGATGTAGGAATGAAGGAAGGGCGGAATGTAGAGAGATGGAGAGGGATAAGAAAGGGGAAAATTTACGAAGGAGTGGGAGATGGAGAAATCGAGATAAGAGGGAGAGAGGCGTAGGGGGTGATAAGAGGTTGTGGGGCAAGGGGAAGGGGAAGGGGATGCATCTCATGACTCATGACTTGGACGCTTCGCTTTGCTCATCCAACCGTTGTCTGTTTCGGTCTGAGAGAGAGAGAGAGAAAAAGAGAGAGAGAGAGAGAGAGAGAGAGAGAGAACCAGATTGACAAACAGACAGACAGAAGGAAAGAGAGAATAAGAGAATGAGTGTTTGGTGTAGAAGTTACCCTTTTCTCTCATTTTCTATTATAGTTTTCTTTCTCCGAGAAAGAATAGCTGGTTAGATAGAATGAATAAGGATAGAGAGGATAAAGGCATTAAAGCACCGGTGAAGAATACGGAGATAGGAAGGAAGAGGAGACGTAATAGGAGGACGGAAGAAAATGAAGAATAACCAGGGGGATGGCGAGAGGGAGAGAAAGAGGAAAAGAGATGAGATGCGAAGTGCAACAAATAGATAAACTAGAATATAGTAGCTAAGGGAAACTACAGAATTTGAAACAGAATGAATGGGGAATAGAAGTGACAGGTGAATGATGAAAAGGAGAAGAGGGGGGTGAAGAAGAAGAGTGGGAGGGGGAAGGGAAGAAGAGGAGGAGGAGGAGGAGGAGGTAGATGAAGACGAAGAAGAAAACGTAGTTGTAGTAGTAGAAGAGGAGGATTAGCTAATGATGAAGTAGCAATTGTAGTAGAAAAGGAGGAGAAAGAGGAAAGTGAAGACGAAAAGAGAGATGGGAGGCACGGAAGATCTTTGGGGGTCTTTGAGAAATCACCAAATTCGCTTCCTTAGAATGTCATTTCGTACTCGAGATGACACCAAAGCCGGCCGGGGACGAGGGAGCGCCCTAACTAACGTCGTTTGGCGGCCGGGCGAAAGGGGCGAGAGGGAGGAGGAGGGGGAGAGGGAGAGGGAGAGTGATGGGAAGGGGGAGGTCGAAGGAGAAAGAAAGGGGAGAAAGAAGACGTAGTAGCGAAAAGGGGGAGGGGAGGGGGGAGGAGAGAGTGAAAGGGGAAGGAGGAAGGAATGAGCAAGAGAGGGAAATTAAGGAGCCAGAGAGAGAGAGAGAAAGAAGAAAGAGAGAGAGAAGGAGACGTAGGACAAGGCAAGAATCCCCAGGATTTCGCCTGTCCTTCGTGCTCTTCCTCGGCGAAGGAGGAGGAGACCCTTTTCGAGACCTTCTGAGCCCTGGCGGTCCTGGGTCCTCTCGATCCCTCCTCTGTTATCTGGCTTTGCTTCGTGGTTGTCTCTCTCTTTTATTGTTATTTTTACGGTACTATTTATTCATGTCATCGCCGTTATCATCGTCATCAACCATAATCGTTTCTCTCTCTCTCTCTCTCTCTCTCTCTCTCTCTCTCTCTCTCTCTCTCTCTCTCTCTCTCTCTCTCTCTCTCTCTCTCTCTCTCTCTCTCACCTCTTGCATTCCTAGTATTTGCTGAACCATCTCTCGCGCTGGACAAAGAAACCTGAAGAAATTTCAGGAAATGACTCTCAGAAGAAGGAAATATAGGTAAAGAAGAGGGCTCTCAGAAAAAAAGGAGATAAAGAAAAGAGAATGTCGAAATGGAACGAAGGAAGAGACAAAGGAAGAGGGCAATGGTTTAATTATGGGAGTAGATAGAGGGAGAAAGCAAAAGGAGAGGTTAAAGGATGAGAGGTAAAGACAGACATTATGATTGTAATGTTTCTCCTTCTCCCTCCTTCCTCTTCCCTCCTCCTCTCACATCCCTCTTTTACCTTTTTTTTCCTTTCCTCCCTCTTTTACCTTGTTTTTCTTTCCTAAACCTCTTTGTTTACGCCTCCTTATGTTTTACGGTCTCCATTTTTCCATTTTTTTACGGTCTCCATTTTTTCATCTGGGCAATGTCTTGGATCCTTATATGCATTATTTTCTCTTTTCCTCCTTTACTGTAAGTGGCATGCGCCTTTTAGTTTGTTGAATCGTGTCGGATTTATGCTTGCCCCCCCCCCCTCTTCCGCCCTCTCATCACCACCCCTCTCCTCCATCTATACTTTTTCCTTCGCCTTCTCCTCCTCCTCTTCCACCTCTTTCTTCTTTTCCATCTCCTTCTTCCCATCCCCTCCTTTCCTAGCTTTTCTCCTTCCTCCTCCTTATTCTTCTACTTCCCTCGTTTGGCATGTGTCCCCTTTTCACCACCTTGTTCTTCTTCCCTTTCTTAGCCTGTGACGTTCGTGGTTTGGTCCGTCCCTCCTCCTATCGGGCTGTCAATCATGTCGAGTCATGCACGCGGGAGGGGGAGGGGGTAAGAGGTGGGGTGGAAGGGGGCAGGGGTTAGGGGTAGGGTTTAAGGGGGAGCGGGTAAGGAGGGGGATGAGAAGTAGGGGCACGGAAAGAGGGGAGTGGGTAGGGAGCGGGGTGATGAGGAGGGGCGTTGAGAGGGAGGGGGTGGGTGGGTAGGGAGGGTGCGGCAGGACGCCAGAGCTCACAGTGCGCGCCCTGCTCATGACATCTGAATTTCCTTACGCCATGACGGAACTGTTGTCATTTCCTCGGTGGCGCCCGGGTGGGATTCGTCATTGTTGGTCGGATTGGGGCGTCAGTCCTTTCTTTGGGGGGCTGAGGGATTAGGATAATCACTGACGCCGATTTGTTTGATGCTGAGGGATTAGGTGCGGTTGGGATTTGGGGGGGAGGGGGCTGCGGGGGCTGTTCATCCAAGTTTAGGATCGTGATTAATTTCAGTGTGTGTGATTGGAGAGTAGTTTTTAGTATTTTATTAATTTTGTTGTTATTGGTGTTATTAATATTTTTATTATATTATTATTGTTATTACATCTACCTTCCTAATTATCATAATCATCATCTGTATATTTGTTAGCAGCTTTTGTGTTTTTTATCTTTATCTGTGTATAGATAGAAAGACATTATCATCATCATAGGGATGATGCTGAAAGTCGTTCTCTCTTTATGTATATATATAAAGAGAATGAGAGAGAGAGAGAGAGAGAGAGAGAGAGAGAGAGAGAGAGAGAGAGAGAGAGAGAGAGAGAGAGAGATCGTTCATGGGGGAAGGGGGTAGTTGAGGAAGAGTTTAGTGGTTAGGAAGGGGGGGAGGTTGAAGATGGGTGTGTGAAGGGTTTGGGAAGGAGGGGAAGGGAGGGGCAAGTGTGGAGTGTGGGGGCCGAGAAGGGAGGGTGTGGGGGTTATGCCGAATGAAGTGAAGAAGGGCGTGATAAGGGGATTGGGGTGTGTGGAATGGGGAAGGGGGTGGGGGTATATTGGGATGGGATGAGGGTATTGGGGAGTCGGTGCTTTCTGTTTCAAGTCCGCCTCCCCCTCTCCAATTCGTCGCGTGGAACTTGCTTGTGGTCGTCCTCGTTAGCGGATCGAAAGTCGTTAATGTCGTTTTTTTCTTTTCCTTTCTTTTTTTTTCTTTTTTGACATAAGGGAACCATCATGTGTGCGTAGTCACTTGGTCTTTTTCTCTCTTTGTTCCTCTTTTTCTCTCTTTTTTTTCTTCTCCCCCTCTCATTTTTTTTCTCTCTGCTCTTCTGGTTGTTCTCCTCTTTCTCTTTTTCCTAAATTTCCTGCCCTCGCTCCTCTGCATTGTCGTCGTCGTCCTCCTTTATGATATCCCTTTCTTCCCCCTCCTTCCTCCAGTATCTCCTCCCCTGCCGACGCTTTCTTCTCTCCTCCTCCGCCCCTTCCCCC
>NC_091576.1:15203877-15240657 GCF_042767895.1 Penaeus vannamei
ACACGGTTGCGGAGAGAGAATCAGTGACTTGAGTATAAGGGGCCCGGGAAGGGGGGAGCGATCTCGACTCGCGCCGGCCAGTATAAATGTCTCAATGTATCCCGGCGGTCGTTGCAAGAGGCCCAGCTTATGCTTTTTTCAGTTCATTAAGCGGCGGCGATGGTTTAAGTGGCACTGAAATTGTCTTGACTAACTCCTTGGCTAACTCGTGGGCGGCGCGGAGGCTGTGCGGGCGTGTCAGGTGGGAGGGCTGGCGACACAGGCAGGTGCAGGTGGCGCTGGAGGTGGGGGTGGAGACGGAGGGGGAAAGAGAGGGAGAGGGAGGGGTAAGGAGAAGGAGAGGGAGGGGGAAAGAGGAGGAGAGGGAGGTGGAAGGAGAAGAATAGAGAGGGATATATATATATATATATATATATATATATATATATATATATAGAGAGAGAGAGAGAGAGAGAGAGAGAGAGAGAAAGAGAGAGAGAGAGAGAGAAAGAGAAAAAGAGAAAGGGAAAGAAGGAGAGACGAATGAGAGAAAAGGGAAGCGAGAGAGAAGATGAGAAAAGGAAATAGAGAGAAAAAATGAGAAAAGGAAATTGAGAGAAAAGATGAGAAAAGGAAATAGAGAGAAAAGATGAGAAAAGGAAATAGTGAGAAAAGATGAGAAAAGGAAAGAGAGAGAAAAGATGAGAAAAGGAAAGAGAGAGAGAAGGAAAGAGATAGAAAAGATGAGAAAAGGAAATAGAGAGAAAAAATGAGAAAAGGAAAGAGAGAGAAAAGATGAAACAATGAGAGAGAGAGAGAGAGAGAGAGAGAGAGAGAGAGAGAGAGAGAGAGAGCACCGTTGGAGAGGGACTATTAATTGCTCTTGGCAGGGGAGTCAGCTATTTTCTCCCCAGCTAATACCTGAAGAGCTCGCCAGCAGCGTGACCCCTCGCCGGTATTGTGCGCGGGGGAGAGGGGAGAGAGAGGAGAGGGGAGGGGGGATGGAGGGGAGACTGGGAAGGGGGCGAAGGTGAGAGAGTGGGAGGAGGGAGGGTATCAGGTTTGTGAGGGGAGGTGGGCCAGAGGGTTGAGAAAAGGGAGGGAAAATGGTTTGGGAGAGGGGATAGCGATAGTAAATGGGAAACGGGAGGGAGAAGAGCGAAAGGTTTCTATAGAGAAGGAAAAGGGTGAGGGGAATAGTCAGAAGGGTCAGGGAGGTAAGGGGGGAAAGGGAGAGGAAAATCAGAACGAAGGGTTTTAGGGCGAATTTGCCAGTGACGGAGGGGGCATGTCGCGTTGGGCGAGGAGAGGAGGGAAAGGGAGGGAGGGAGGGAGCGGGAGGGGATGAGGGGAGCTTATTGGCCCAGCACATTTTTTATGCGTAATGAGCCACTGGATGGGGAGCTGTTAGGGAAAAATTGGATTTGTTCGGCTGCGGGAAGTGGGGCGCAGAGGGGGCGGCGGAGGGCACGGGGAGGGCGCGAAGGGAGCGAAGGGAGCGGCGGAGGGCACGGGGAGGGCGCGAAGGGAGCGAAGGGAGCGGCGGGCAGCGGATGGGGAGTCAAAACGCCCTTACGCGATTGTTCATAGCGTGACGGGTATGAGGCTGCCATGTGGTTGATAGGGGCAGGGGGGCGATGATGTCCTTGTTGGGGGGGAGTGAGTAGGGCAGGGGGATGGAGGAGGGGCAGCGAGTGGGCGTGCGGTCGCGGGCGGCGGGGTTGCGGTGTCGTCGTGGTCGCGCGGCACATTGCGGTCGCCGATGACGGGCAAAGGGGACCGGTGACGCTGCTCGGCGCGCTGACGGCGACTCCTTGGCGGCTTGCCAGGGGGGTAAGGGAGGGAGGGAGGGAGGGAGGGTTGAAGGAGAGACAGGGTAAGGGAGGGTTGAAGGAGGTGAGGGAGGGTTGAAAGAAGATGGGGTGAGGGAGGAGAGACGGGGTGAGGGAGGATTGGAGGAGGGGGTGAAAGTAAGGGAGAAAAGGTGAAGGGACAGGGTGCGGAAGGAGAGACGAGGGAAAAAAGGAAAGGAGGGAGGCCTACGGGAATGCATCGGTGTCGTTCATGGATAGGTGGCGGGGTGTCGCTTCGGGTGCGTTGTGTGTCGTATTATATCGTGTCATATCGGGAGGCCTTTTTTGTGTCATGTGACGTGGCGTGGCGAGTCGCCTCATCACACCTGCCCGGGTTCTAGGGGCGTAGAATCGGAGGGGGGGAGGGGGGGAAGGAAGGGCAGGCAGGTGTGGGCCATCGCGCGTGACACCCGTATGAGTGTTATTACTTTCGTATATGTGTGTATGTATTTATCCACTTCAGTATTGACTCATCACATTGTGCTGTGTCTGGGATGAACAAAGAGCGCCACGAGAAGAACAAGTGTGTGTGCGAAGAACAGATGCGGATTGACAGGCAGGTGTGCAGGGCAGGTGGGCACCACGGTGGCTCCCGGCCCCCTTCTCACTCCCCAACCCCCCTCCTCATTCCCTCACTCCACAACACCCTCCTCATTCCCTCACCCCTTCTCACTCCCCACTCCCCTCCTCATTCCCTCACCCCTTCTCACTCCCCAACCCCCTCCTCATTACCTCACCCCTTCTCACTCCCCAACCCCCTCCTCATTCCCTCACCCCTTCCCAAGTCCCCAAGTCCCTTCCTCTACCCCTTCCATCTTTCTACTCCCCAACTCCCCCTTGCCTTCTCCCTAAACCCCCTTCCTACTCCCCTTCTCTATTCCCTCACCCCCTTCCTCCATCCTCCTCTCTCTTCTTACTCCCCAACTCCCCTTAGTGCTCCTCAGCCCCCTCCTCCCACCCCGCCGACTGAAAGGTGTAACTCGCCGGAACAGCAGCTTGTCTTTGTGAGGGGGTGGGGTGGGGTGGGAGTGGGGGTGGTATCCTTAAGACGGAGGAAGGGAAACGCGGCCCAAGAACGTCCTTCCGACAAGTGGCGTGGGAGGCGGAAGGCGAAGGACGCTTCTCGTGTTCCTCTTTATTCTCTCTCTCCTCTCAATTCTTCCTCCTCCTCCCCTTTGACGCCACTTCATTTTCCTCTTCCTCTCTCGTCCACTTCTACCATCACTGTCTTCATTTCTGCATACTCCTCCTCCACCTCCTTTCTTCACTCCTCCTTCTCCTGCACATCCTCCTCCTCTTCCACCACCACTCCTCCTTATCATCATCATCTTTCGTCTTACCCTTGTTGTGTGTATATGCGTGGGGGGGGGGGGCATTCAAGGGGGTGGGTGTCTAAGGCGTCCAGCGAGAGCACCGCGAGCGCGCTCTCTCTCCCGGTGGGCACGTGTGCGTCTGCGGCCGCTCCTCAGTCCACGAGGGGCCTTTGAGGTGCTGGGGGGAGGAGGGGAGGGGGGAGGCGTGTTTTCATGTCGAAGGCGCTCTTTAGGATGTGTGTTTTCGGGGAAGGGGGTAGGGAGGGGATAGGAAAGGAGGGAGAAAGGAAGGGGAGGGGACGGGGAAGGACGGCGAGGAGAAAGGAAGGGGAGGGGGGGGGGGAGGAGAAAGAGACGGGGGAGGGTAAGCAAGAGGGTTTCGGGGCTGGTGGACGAGGAGGAGAGGGGAATGGAGGGGGATTTTGTGGAGGGAACTCGTGGAAAGAAGCGAGGGGGTAGAGAGGGGAAGTGGGATAAGGAAAGCGAAGCGAGTGGAGAGAGGAAGAGAAGAAGCGAAGGTGTGGGAGAGAGAGGGAGAAGGGGAGTGGGGAAGCGGCGGCATCGGCGGCGAAGGATATTTGTTCCGTGCTTGTCCCCCAAGGTGTAAGACACGTGTTTCTCACTCTTTACGCGAGCTTGAGGCGTGGCGGGACAAGGGTGTCGCGGAGTGTAGGACATGCTTGTTCCCCTGTCCAATATGTTCGGAGGGGTCGGCGGCGGGGGAAGGGGAGGAGGGCAGAGGGCAGGGGCGGGGATATCGGGGAGCTCTCCAGGGGAGGAGGGAGGGGAGGGATGACAGGGAACCAGAGAGAGAGGGGGGGAGGGGTAGGAGGCAGGGTCATCGGGGAGCCACGCAGGGGAGAGAGAGAGGGAAGAGGGAGGGGAAAGGGGGAATGCGTCTCTAGATGTTTGGTGGTGCGTGAATGTATGTATTTTTATTTGTACACACGTCGTCCCTCATCTTTTATTCAGACGAGGCAACCTGCTTACCGCTTTTGTCAAGGGGCGGCGGATCGCACGGGCTCGCACCGCCGCCGCCTCCGCCGCCGACGACGACTCCGCTGTGTCGAGAAGGACGTCACACACGCGATATTTGAGTGACCGATCGCCTTTAAGTATCGGCGGAAGAGGAGGAAAAAAATGAGGTTCTTCCCGCTGTTGCCGAAGGGAAGATGGGGCGATGGGGGTGGGGTGGGGGGGAGGAGGAGGAGAAAAAAGGAAGAGATGAAGAAGAGTTTCTTATATTGGTTGGGGAATTGGTGGGGGTCGGGGGACGAGACAAGGAGGAGGGAAAGAAGTTTAGGGGGTATGGGAAAGGGAGGGGAGAAGGGTGCGTGTTAAAAGAAGGGGAGGGGAAGGATGAGGAGATTAAGTCGATGAAGGAAAGAAGAGAAAAAAGAGGGGGATTTAACAAGGTAGAAGGATAAGGGGAAGGGAGGGACGAGAGAAGAGCGAAGCAAGAGGAGATAAAGGGAAGGAAATGAAGAGAAGCATAGCGAAAGGATTTCCTCAAAGCGGCAGCGACGTTTTCCTTTGATTATTTATCGATTTAACAGACATCCATCCGTTTAAAGGCAAGAGGTACAAGTCACAGGGCGTTTTGTGCGACGCCGCTATTCCCGCGGGCGTCGATCGTGGGCGTCGGCGTGAGGAGAATGTTTAGCGGATGATGATTTTAAATGAAAAGGATTAGTGAAGGGTATACAGTGTAACAAATAACTAATTTGTGTAGCGGTAGAGCAGATCGCTCCATCTGATACGAAGTCAAACGCGGCCGAAATGGGAGTCATGATTGGGCGTCGGCGTTTCTGGCAATCTTTTCAAGATTCGTGAAGATGGCGAAGTGTTTCAGTAAGATTAAGCTGTTATTACTGTTGTTACCATTGTATTATTATTGTCATAGATATCATTTTTCTTTATGCATTTTACTGCACTACGAATTTACAAAAATGCCTATTTTTTCAATGTCTAGAAATGAAGTATCTTAGATAATATTGTCGTTGTACACTGTAATGTTACATAGTTTGAATATCACTTTTTCCCTATTTTTGGTTCGACACACGGTACAGTAATGATAATAATGATAGGAAACATAAAAGCAAAAATTATATAGATATTTATAATGCTGATGATGTAAGAATAATGGCGATAGAAATTGTAATTATTGCAACAATCTTACCTACTTTGTTATCATTCTGAAGTTGTATTGTGTTATGTAACATTCTCGGTGATTTCAAAATAACAATGTATTTTTATTAAATTGCATAACATATTAAGATTTCCAAAAATGTCGAATATACAGTACTTCAAGAAAAAAAATCGATCGAATGTACATTGAATATAACTTAAGCCATTACACGAGTATACTGTTTTATTTATATATTTATTATTATTATTTTTTCTTTTCTTTATAAATAACCGAGATGGCGAGAGGCGGGCATCACGTGACCCTTCTGGAAGCAACCGCTAGTCTGTTTTTCATTGGCGGCTGATCGTTGTCGTGATAAGGATCTCGTTTGAGTTGTTTGTCGCACGAATCGCAGGGTCGTCGTTGCGGCTGTGCTGGGAGGAATTGTTTGTTTGTTTGTTTTGTTTGTTCAGGTCACTTGTTTGATACAGTTTTTATTCTTTGATTTATGTATTTGTTGGTTTCGTCGCTTGCTTGGTTATGTATTTGTTTATTTTGTCACTTGTTTGGTTATTTATTTTTGTTTGTTTATTTTGTCATGTTTGGTTGTGTATTTATTTGTTGGTTTAGATTGCCTATTTTTGTCATTTATATATTAATTTGTGGCGAAATGGTAGCTGACAAGAGGATGGGAAGGTGGATAAAAGCAGATTAATGGTGGATAGAATTGATGAAATGCTGGATTGTATCGATACAGATGTGGATGAAATGATTAAGATCGATAGATAGTAGATAAGCGTGATAGATGAATCAAGCTGTGCATGACAGGGCGCGTCGGGATGCGATATGACGTTTATCGCTGTCATGCCCAGTGGGTGTGGGCGTGATGATGGGCGCAGGTGTAAGGCGGGTTGAATGGCGCCCATCGGGAGAAGTTTGAAGGTGGGGTGGGGGTGAGGAGGTGGGGGGGGGGGGGGAGATGAGAGAGGAGGTGGAGGTGGAGATGAGGGGGGGAGGTGGAGGTGAGGGAGGAGGTGGAGATGAGGGGGGGAGGGGTGGAGGTGATGGTGGATGGGGAGTGGTGGAGGTGGAGGTGGAGGAAAAGGAAGAGGTGAAGTGTTGTAGAGAGAAAGAGGGGAGACCCGCTTGTGTAATCTCTATATGTGTTGTATATGCGCACATGCGATGAATGAACACCTGTTTGTCATGTGGTAACCTCTTTTCGCTATAAAAAGAAAACGTTATTTATTACCTCGTGGTAACTCTTAGTACACTGTTCGTGTATTGTGGAGACCAGGAAGTAATCAGAAACACCTGAAGTGGAGAGAGTCAATTACTTGGTAGTCTGTCCTCTCGTATACAGGGATATTTCACACACACACACACACGCACGCACACACACACACACACACACACACACACACACACACACACACACACACACACACACACACACACACACACACACACACACACACACACACACACACGCAGATGGGGGGGGGGGGGTTGATAAAGAGGGAATAGAAGGTAAGAAAGGTGTGCATATATACGTATACACACACAAAATTAGTTTAAAAGATTGGGGCTCAAGTAGCCTCTTACTTACAGAACCTCCTCCCTCATCATCATCATCCTCCACCACCACCACCACTTCTTCCACCACCTCCTCCACCACCTCCTCCTCCTCCTCCTCCTCCACCTCCTCCTCCTCCTCCTCCTCCTCCTCCTCCTCCTCCTCCTCAGGAAAACGGGTCCACCAGTGTGCTTCATTCATCCTTCCGTTCATTCATATGTCCTCGCAGACAAGCTTCAAGACGACGGCGTCCGAGAGCTACTGCTTTCAATCGCCTTGCCTCAGTCGCTCCTCGTGGGTGAGGACATCGTGCGTTACTCCATCCTTTTGAGGTGTAACCGCTTGTCTCAATAAACTTATCGAAGGCAAACGTCACATTCTCCCCCTCCTTCTCCGTCTCCTTTCTACGCCACCGTCTTTCTTTTCCTTTCGTTTTCTCCCCTCCGCCTTTCCCTTTCGCGCTTCAGAAAGTGTTCCCCTTACTCTCTCCTCCTATTATGAATAAGGCATTTACCATATCGAGAAACATTGATGATAATTCCATAAATAAGCGAGTGAGTTTCATCTTCCCAATAAAGAGAGAGAGACTTGTATGCCTGTTTTGAATTAAATATATATGTATATATATATATATATATATATATATATATATATATATATATATATATATATATATATATATATATATATATATAATATTTTCCCTTTTTTTAAGCCTGAACCCTAGTCTTTCAAAGCACTGCCTGGATATAAAATTGCTAGTGTGTCCACTTGTATCTCTATCTATCTTTATATCTGTCTCCGTCCCACACTCGCCCTCATATTTCAATAGGCGGAGTAGAGCACATAACGTTTACATACAATCCTTTTGCAGATGTCTCTCAGATCATCTCTCTCCTCCTCCTGTGTCTCGTCTTCTCCATATCCTCATGTTCATGTTTTTTTTCTCTGCCAACCCATATTCCCATCTTTCTCCCTGTCCTCTTTCCCTTTCCCACTCTCCTTTCTCCCTTCGTTCCCCTCCTCTATCGCCTGTCCCCACTCGTCCTCCACTTCTTTCCCCCCATGCCCCTCCGTCTCTCCCCTTCTTTCCCTGAATGCCCATTCTTCCCCTCCCCTCCTCCTCTTCTCTCTCCCTCGTCCTCCCTCCATCCCTCCCCCGCCATTCCATTCCCCTTCCCCATCCGTCCCTCTCCCCCTCCTTCCCCCCTTCCCTCCCCTCGGTCTTCGTCCACATCGTACATAGATACGGGCGTACATTCCGACCATGCGAAGTCGTCGGGTCTCTCTTCCCCTTTTTCAGCCCTTGATAATCTCTCGGGACGTGACATTCTTGGCGAGCGGGAACGCCGTGTCGGTCGGTCGGTCGGTCGGCTGGTCGGTGGGGCTGTCGGTCTGTGTGTGAGGAGGCGCTCGCTACCTTACCTCCCGTCCTCGCCACTTCGCGGCTGTTTGTGTTTTGTTCCCCATGGGAGGGCAGCTGTACTTCGTCTGGGTACTGGGCATGGTGGGGTCCCGATGCTGCTTTTGGTGCTGCCGTAATGACTCCTGGTGGGGCTGTTTATGCTGCTGTTGCCGCTGTCGTTGTTGCTGCATTTGCTGTTGTTTTTACGGCTGCCGCCTCTGTCGCCTCTGCACGTGTTTACTTTGGCACTGCGTACTGGTGCTTAGGTATGTCGGGATTCATTCTCACCCTCTTTCTCCTTTTCTCTTTCTCAACCTCCTTCGTTATCTCCTCCCTTTGTCATTTCTCTTGCCTCCTCATCTCCCCTCCCCTTCCCCTTCTTTCTCCTGCCGCTCACAATTCTTTCTTTTCTCGTTTTCCTTATCACCTCCCCTCCCCCTCCTCCTCCTCCGCTCCCCAACTCCTTCCTATCCCTCCTCCCTCTCCCTCCTCCTCCTCCTCCTCCTCCTCCTCCTCCTCCTCCTCCTCCTCCTCCTCCTCCTCCTCCTCCTCCTCCTCCCTCTCCCCCTTCTTTCTCACCCCCCGCCCCCTTTTCCCCGTGTTTTTCGTGCCCTGTTCGGCCCTCATGATATCCACGTGATGGGAACTTCAGTCGTACCCACGCCCAGCAGACACAATTACTCGTCGTCTTCAGTGCCCTCTGTGTGGGTATGGGTGTGTGGGTGTGGGGGGCGGGGGAGGATGCATGTGCGTGTGTGTAGGTATTTGTGTGCGTTTTTGTGGGTGTGGATGTGTGTAAGTCTGCGTGTGTGTGTGGGGGGGGGGGGTAGGAGTGTGTGTGTGTGTGTGTGTGCGTGTGCGTGCGTGTGTCTATGCATGTGGGTGTGTTTGTAAGAGAGAGAGAGAGAGAGAGAGAGAGAGAGATTAGGAAGACAGAGAGGGGAAGAGACAGTGTATGGGAAGTTTCTGCGTTTCTTGGAAAGTGCGGCAGTGTCCTTGGGAATAAAACGAACCAGATGATGAATAAATTGAATTTGATTTATTCTGCTATGGTGGCGGCAGTGGCGACTCGGGGAAGGAGGCCTGAAAGAGGTGTGGGAGGGTGACTGACCCTCCCCCGCTCCACCATCACGTCTTTCTCCTCTTCCTCCTCCTCCTTGTCCCACTTCTCCTCCTCCTTGCCCTACTCCAACTCCTCCTACGACAACTCCTCCTCCTCCTACTCCGCTATCGACAACATGCAACCTCCCTCCTCCATTCTATTTCTACCGTTATATCTCTCATCTTTTCCTCCTCCTTGTCCTCTTTCAATTCTTCTTTCTCTTCCTCTTCCACTTCCCACCTTTCCTTCCTGCACCTTGTACTTTCTCTCCCTTTCGCTTCTTTGTGATTATCTCGCCTCCCTCTTCCTTCCTTCGCCAGTGTTGTGGTGGCATCGGCACTGTAGTCCGTGTCCTCGCTTCGGTTACTTTGGTGGCGGTGACTTTCACGTCTATGGTGAGCTTATGGCGAGCCAGCTCTACCTTCACTTCTCTTCGTGTGGCATTTTATTTATTTGTTTGTTTGTTTGTTTTGAGTGTGCGGCCTTCTTTCTCGCGATGTGATTCTCCTCCTTTTCATTAATCGTTTACTGGGAGTGTTGTAGGTGCTCGGTTCCCCGTAGAAATGGCGGGGTGAGCGAAAGGCGTGGGCGGGAGGAGGGTCTGGAGGGGTGTGGGCAGGAGAGGGAGAGGGAGGCAGACAGACAGACAGGAGACAGAAAGACAAACAGGCACGGAACGAGAGAAAGGGGGTGCGCAGACTGACGGTCAGAAATGGTCGCTGAGGCAAAGTGGAGACTGGGCGATAAGCAGAAACGAACAGGAATATGGAGAGAGAGAGAGAGAGATAAAGATGGGGAAGGAAGGACTGAAGAAAGCGTTATGGGTTGGGCGCTGGTCTATGGTAGCGGATGGCATGAGTAAGCAAGTGCGGCGGCGGCGGCAGCGAGGCCTGGGCACCTTGGGCACAGTGCCACGCCGATGGCCCGCTCGACTTACCTTGTGTGTGTGTTGGCACCGGCGCCGCCCGAGTTCCTCTCTCGCGGATTCTCTCTCCTCAAGATCGTAAACATTGCGCACATATTGGCGGCTTCTCTTACTCGCTCGGGCCTCCCACTCCCGCCGCCGCCGCCCGCCGCCCGCGCCCGCGCCTCGCTGCTTATGCTCCTTGGTCTCTTTAGCTTCGTTCTCTCGCTCCTCCTCTTCCAGATTTGGGGTTGGGGTTTTGGAAGGGGGTTGTTTTTCTGGGGTTGTCTGGCTTCTTTACTCTCTATCTATCTCCCGCTCTTTCTATTTCTCTCTCTTTCTCTCTATTTCTTTCTCTCTATCTCTTCCCTCCATATGCATGTATGCTATATCATTATTATCATCAGATATATAATTCTGATATTCTTGTATAATAGTTGAAAAAAAATTGTCAACCTCATCCCCCACACATGCAATCTCTCCCTCTCCCTCCCTTCAGGATTGTCGCTGAAATTGTGCTGAACTACCTCATGCTAATGAACATGAGAAATACACCCGACACACATACAGTAACGGAAAAAAGAAAAACACAAGGGGCGTAAAGAAAGGGGGTGGAAGGAAAAAAGATAAAAGTGTTGGAAGAAGACAAAGTGTGAGATGAATATCCCGGTATCGTGGAAACGAAAGCGAGAATGGACGCACGCAAGGAAGAATAAAAAGAAGGGAACAGAAAGAAAAGGAGAGAAAATGAAAAGAAAAATGGAAAGAAAACTAAATAAGGGAGATGGAAGAAAAAAATGCGTTGAAATATTATGATAAAAGATCGAAAAAAAAAATAATGAAAAAGGAGGAAGAAAACAAAACACAAGTAAAAAGGAGAAAATAAAAGAAATGGAAGAAAAAATGAAAATGAAAGAAAAAGATAAAGATGGAAGTAAAACAAAAGCAATGGAAGAGAGAATAAAAGAAAGGCGGAGGAAGGCGAAATGAAAGAGAGTTGGATATCAAGCGCTGTATCGGACCCCCCCCCCCCCCCCCCCGGCGGCGGCGGCGCGACAGGAGGAGTCCGTTCGTTTTGTCGGCGGCGAAGCTAACCGAGCGCGCCTTGTTATGCTGTGTTTACATATTATTATCCCTCGCTCACGTGCCATTACGGGGATAGTCAGCTCTTTTATCCGTTTTCCCCCTCTTTCCTTTTCCCTTTTTTTTGTGTTGTCATTTTCCGTGCGAGTTTTTTTTTGTGCTTGTGATTTTGTCGAAAAAAAATAAAAGGAAATATGTTTTTATTTTCTTTTTTTACTTGTTTTCGTTTCTTTTCTTATATGTTATTCTTTTTTCTTTTTTTCTTTTCTTATCTTGGGTTCTTTTCTGTTTGCTCTCTTCACGCTTGCTTTGCGGTCGTTTGTTCTGGATGTTCTTTAATTTTGAAACGTATTGATTGTGCGTGGATAACGTTGTAATTATGGTTACAGTGGTGATGGTGATGGTGCTGATGCTGTCCGTATGTTGTTATTATTGATGATGCTGTGGTCTGTCTGATATTTTTGTGATTGTTTTAGTTTCCATCTTCTGCTGTTGTTGTTGCTGTTCTATAATGGTATTACTGTTATTATTATTGTTGATGTGATTATTTTTTTTATTTTTTTTTTATTACCGTTTTATTTTTATTTTATTTTTTTACTAATCCGGCATTCGTTCTCTTTCCAACAGGTGAGCGCCTACGATAAGTCGCTGTGTGCGTCCGTGTGTTCCCTTGCTGCCGCTCAGGGACCGCCTCCGCTTGTGTAGGTGAGTGGACTTTGTGGGGAAGGGGTAGAGTGTGGAGGTGGGGGGGGGGGTGGGAGGGGGAAGAATGAAGGGGTAGGAGGAGGGTGTGAGTGGAGATTGGGAGGGGTAGGTGGCAGGTGTGGAAGCGATTATCCAGTCCCTTAATGTGGAATGGAGTAATGGGGGGAGGGTGTTGTTTTATGGTACTGTGAGTCCTGCTGGTGTTTTTTTTTTTTTTTTTTTTTTTTATCTACTTATGGTTCTTCTTTATTCTCCTCCTCCACCTCTACCTTTTTCCGGTATTTTCTTCTCCCTCCCCCTTGTTTTTCTCTCTTTCTTTTCTTTTGATGATTATCCTCGTTTTTCGACCTTCTCTTCCTTGCCTCCTCCCCTCTTCCCGTTTCCTTCTTTCTCTTCCTTTCTTTTCCTCTCCCCTCCCCCGGCAGCCCCTCAGTCTTCCTCAGCATCACCCGTTGCTTCTGTTCCTCTTATCCATTCCCCCACGTTTGCCATCTTTATTTGTTATTATATATTAATTTCATGCATTTTTATGTATAGTCATCGGCCGTTTTCTATTCCCGTTGAGGTTTTGGGACCTCTCCGTGGTAACAACAGGCCGGTTGAGAGTGACGTGTTGTTGACGTGACGTGACATGATGATTAAGGGGAGGGGCGAAGGGGAAGGGGGTGGAAGGGAGAGGGGGAAGCGGGAGGGTGGAGATAAAAGGGGGAAGGGTGGTGGAAGGGATGGGGTGGGAGGAATAGAGGGAGAAGGAAAAGGGACGTTGAGAGGAAGGAGGAAGGGGTTGGGTGAGAGGGAGTAGGGATGGGGATGGAAGGGACGGAGAAGGTGGGATAGGGGACAGGGAGAAAGGGGATAAGAGAAGAAATGGTGGTAATAGGAAAAGAAAAGAGGAAGTAGCTGTAGTCTCGTAGCCTTGTAGTCTTTTAGCCTTGTCCTTGGTGCATGGCAAGGGGTGAGGAGGGGAATGAAGGGGAGGGGGAGGAGAGGAAGTAGAAGGAAGTAGGAGGAAGAGGGGAGCTAAGGGAGGATAGAGGTAGAAGGAAGGGGAGTTTTTGTTGTGATAGGGAAACGTGAAGGATCCAACTGCGGCAAAAGTGTTGTTGTATCCTTACGCCTTAGGGTGCGTGAGTGGGGGGAGGAGAGGGGGTCATGGGGGAGGGAAGAGAGGGTGAAGGCTTCCTGGGGGTGTGTGAATTGGGAGGGACGGGGGGGGGGGGAGAAGGTTAGACCCGCAAAAGGAGGAGGGAGGAAGGGAAAGGAAAGACAATTCCGGATCCTTTGGGGGTTGCGGGGGTGGGGGTGGGGGTTGAATGAACAGGGGAGGGGGCAAGTACCGTGGGCTGTGAATCTGATAGACCGATAGACAGGGCGAGCCATACTAACCACTATAAATTTCCACCGGTAGGACAAGGTAGGGCAGAGCAGAGCAAAGCCGAGCAGGGTAGGAGAGGGCGGGTTAGGACAGGGCGTAGCAGAGCAGTGCAGGGCAGGGGAGCCCAGGGCGCAGCAGTGCAAATTAGGACAGTGAAAGACAGAGCAAAACAAAAGCAAAGCAAGACAGCGGAGCCAAGCAGGGCAATGCAAGGCATAGTAGATCATGACATGGCTGGACAGAATAGGTTATAAAGCCGGCAGGGCATATCTAAGCAGGGCAGGGCAGGCTAAAGCAAGACAGCGTTACGGGAGGCTAGACACCTTCCGCGAACCTGCCAGGTGTTAATTGCTCGGCTCACAGAACGAGTTTATTGATAAAATCACCTCAATTAAGTGGCGGGAGACGGCGAGTGCGGACGGGTGCGGAGGAGGTGACCGGGTTATCGTTATACGTGGTTTCGCTTTTCGAACGAGGATTTTTTTTTTGCTACCGTGGTTTACTATTTTCCTTTTTTTTCCTTGTTTTCGTTATGTGTTATTTTTGGGTTGGTTCCCTTTGTTTGGTTCTTGCTTTTTTGTGATTCGTATTATTTTTATTATTGTCATCAGTCCTTTTGTTTTTTGTCTTCATCAGTTAATGTTATTATGACTTTATTATTGTTGTGGTTATTATTATTACTACTATTATTATTATTTATTATTGTTGTGGTTATTACTACTACTACTACTACTACTACTATTTTCATTATTATTATTGTTTTTATTAATGGTTATTTGTGCTGTGAATGCTATCATTACTTTGTTAGAATACCGTTTTGTGGTCTCAGGGGGGAGAGGGGAGTACAGTGACATTATTTATAAGCTTTTTGGGTTTTGATAATTTGCATTGGTTTTTGGCGATAGGATTTTCGTAATGTGATTACCGTTTTTTCCTGTTTTGTGTCTGTTTTATTTTATAGGTCGATGTCTGATGTCACACTGAGACCGACTGTTCATATACCGTTGTTGTTGTTTTTTCTTTATCCTTTCTGTTTTATTTTACCTTTCTCCATTTTCTTTCACTCTATCATTCTACTTCCCATCTCGCATTCCCTCCTTCCCTCCCTCCTCCTCATGTTCCTTCCCGCTCTCTATCCATCCTCCCCTCTCTTCCTCATCCTCTTTTATTCCCTTCCTCCCTCGTTCCTTCCTTCCCTACCCTTTCCTCCCTCCCTTCCTACTTCCTACCGTCGTTGCTTCATTCCCCTATTCATTCATTCATTCCCTCTCATACTACCTCATTCTTTCCTCTGCCTTCCCTTCCTTCCCTTCCTCAACCTCTTTCTGCCTCTCCTTCTCCCTGCGTGCGTGCGTGCGTGCGAGCGAGCGAGCGGCGTTCCTCGCCCTCGCCACGGGAGCTAATTCAGCGGCGTCTCGGCGAGGACACGCTCGTCTCTGCGCGGAGGCGGCGGCCGGCGTGCACGGAGGTCGTCCTCAAGGATTAGTCCACGTCCTCCGATTTCTGCTCGTCTCGGTCGTCCTCCCTCCGCTGACGCTCGTGCTCTGTCGTCTCGTCGTCCCCTCCTTATTCTTGTTCCGTTTTCGTCGGTTCTTCTTTTGGTGAACGTTCGGATTTTCTCGTCTTGTTCTGTTCGTTTTCGTCGTCCCCTTATTATTATGTTCGTTCTCGTCGTCTCTTATCATCATGTTCATTCTTCTTCCCGGGTCTTATTCTTTTCGGTTTCGTTTGTCCCCTTTGTATTCTTGTTCAGCTCTCGTCGTCGCTTCTTCGGATTTCGTTTTTCTCTTCTCATGTTCGTTCTCGTCGTCTCTTATAATTATTCTGATTTTCCCCTGTTATTCTGTACGTTTTCTTCGTCCCCTTCTCATGATATTCGTTCTGGTCGTCCCTTTTTTATGAAATTCATTCTGAGATTCCCTTCTTATTCTGTTCATTCTCACCGTCTTTCTTCTTTCCGTTCGCACCTCCGTGGTTTTCGACTGCTTCTCAGTCTGCTTGTCCTTCCTCGTTTTTTTTTCTTTCTTTGCTTCTTCTTCTTCTTTGTTCTTCTTCTCGTTATGGATTCCGCCAGCCCTCCTCACCGTCCTTCCTCATAGTTTCCGATTGCCTTTCATTCTCCTTCGCTTTTTCGTTCCTCTTTTCTCATTCCGTCCTTCTCTCTTTGCTCCTCTCGTTTTCTTACTCCCTACCTTCTTCTCTTCCTTCGTACTTTCTTTTCTTCCTCCCTTCCTATTCTTCCTACCTTCCTTCCTGATTTTCTTCCTACATTTTTTCCTACCTTACTTCCTTTATTTATTCAATTATTCCCTTCTTTCTCTTGTCTCCTAAACACCCTCTCCCCCCATTCGTCCTCCCTTTTTTCCTTTACCGATATCCGCTCTCCTTCGTTCTTGTACTTTTATCATCATCTACTTCATTTTTTTATCATTATTTTCCCGAGGACGACGTGAGATGGGTTCGGTTTTTGATACTCCTGTCTCTTTCATCTTTTTTTCCTTCCTCCCTTTTCTACCTGTCGTCGCCTTCGTTGTTCGCCTCGTCTTTTGTGTTTCCCCAGAAGGAATTGCTCTTCCTCCTCCCCCTCCTCCTCTTTACTTTCTTTTTTTTCTCCTCCTCCTCCTCCTCTTTACTTTCTTTTTTTTCTCCTCCTCCTCCTCCCCCGTCTTCTCACTCTCTTTCTCTTTCGTCTTCTCATTTTCTCTCTTCCTCCTCATCGTCATTATCTTTGTTCTCAAACCTCTTCTTCTCCTGGCTTCTCCTCATCGTTGTCACCATTATCGTTTTGTTTATCGTCTTCCTCCTCCTCCTCCTTCCTTTTATATCCTCTTGTTAATCATCTTCCTCCCCATTATTATTATTATTATTATTATTATTATTATTATTATTATTATTATCATTATCATCATTATCATTATTATCTTATTTCTCCTCTTCTTCCTCCTCATCCTCCTCGACTTCTCTTCTTCCTCATCCTCATCCTTCTCAGGTTTCTCCTCCTCCCCACCTTCTTCTCTTACGTCTTAAAGATCTTCCTCATCTCCCAAGGCCCCCTTTGCGGCGAGGAAGGAACGCGGGCGGAGGAGTCTACATATTACAAAGAAGCATCAGACTAACCGAATTTCTGTGAAGGTAGAAAAATTGTTTTATGAAGAGGCAATTTTCGCGTGTTGGCTCATGTACAAAGAGGAGAGGAAGAGGGAGAGAAAAAAGAAAGGAGGGGGAAAAATCATATATGAGGAGAGGTACAGGGGGGGGGATGTGAGGGAGGGGTAGAGGGGGGGGAATTACGAGAGGCTGTCTTGAAGATGCGTTGTTCCTTCGAGACGAAGAAGCAGCTGAAGAAGAAAGGAATAGCAGGAGGAGGAGGAGGAGGAGAACACAAACTAGAACGGGCAGGGAAAGCGAGAACAACAGAAACAACGACTAGGAGGTGGAGAGGTAGAAGGGAGGGAAGGGAAGGGAAAGGAAAGGAGAAAGAAGGAGACAGGAGAGGAAGAGGAGCGGAGGGAAGGAAGATGGTTTAGGAGAGAAGAGGAGGGAAAAGGGATGGTTTAGGGGAGAGGAGAGGAGGGAAAAGATGGTTTAGGAGAGGAGAGGAAGGTAGGATAGAATAAGGAAGGGCTTCTGTAGCGAGATTTGGGACGAAACTATTATTTTGCGTTTCGGAATTTACTCTTGTTCTGCATTATATTATCTACCATTTTTTAAAGCAGGTTTTATCACTATTTTCTCTGTTGTTTGTCTCTTTTTCATTTCTGTTTTTTCATGATTTCCTTTTTATCAGAGCTTTATTTTATTTGATTTTTAACTTTCCGCTCCCCTTTGTTTTTCTTTTGTTTTTTTTCGTTATTATTTCTCTCCTTCCTTTTGTTTTAGTGCTTTACTTTTTTCTCGTATACCCTTTGTTATTCGCGTTTAGTCTGTCCATTTTTCCTCCTGTTCCCCTCCCACCCTCTTTCCTTCCTTCCTTCCTTCCTTCCTCCCTTCCATCATCCCCTCCCTCCCTTCTCTCTCCCTTCTCTCCCTCCTCAATTCCCCTCCCTCCTTCCCCTCCCCTCCCTCCTCTCCCCCCTCCCCCCCTCCCCTCCCCCTCCTCCCTTGCATGCAACATTTAATAAGGAAAGAGTCACGGAACAGCATTTGCTTCTCGTTGCTTCATCGATGCAGGTGTTGCAGATGTTGCAGGTGCGAGGCGAAAAAAGGAAAATATTTGTGACATGTTTAAGGCATTTTCGTTGTAGGGCGATTTTTGTGTCACCGTTACTGCTGTCAGGTTTATGTGGTTTGGGCTTCCTTCTTCCTCCTCCTCCTCCTCCTCCTCCTCCTCCTCCTCCTCCTCCTCCTCCTCCTCCTCCTCCTCCTCCTCCTCCTCCTCCCATTCTTCTTTTTCCCCTCCTTCTTCTTCCTCTTCTTCTTCTTCTATTTCCTCCTTCTTTTTGTCGTTATTGTGATTTATTTAGTTCGTGGCGGAAGATGATGATATTTAAGTTTTGCTTCGGTTCATTTAAGGAAAGTATTGTCTGGCGATTGTCGTTGTCATGAGTTACGAGGCGTTTCTTTCCGTCGTCATTTTAAGGTGAACGAGGTAGGGAGCCCAGGGCCGTTGCACGCTGTTGAAAGATTGTCATTGCAAAATAGATTGTGGATTGAAAAGCTTATAACTTATAACGATGATATGTGAAATGGCATTCGTTGCGGTGTAATTCGTTGGTGCGTTTGTTTATAAGGAATTTGAAATGCATAAGGAGATTTACGATGAAAAAGAGATGTAAAGTGTCGTTGGTTTGGTTGCGGCGCGTCTGCGCGTGTGGAAGGGCGTGCGATGGCAGGGTGAACGCAGCACGGACGCTCATCGGCGGCCTCCTCTTCCTTCCTCCTCGGTGCCCTCCTCTTCCTTCCTCCTCGGTGCCCTCCTCTTCCTCCTTACGCTTGATTGTTTTCCTTCTCCTCATCCTTCTTTTCTTCCATCTTCTATTTCTTGGTCGTCGGCTTCCTCCTGCTCCTCCTCCTCCTCCTCCTTTCCCCCTTCTTTCCCCCTTCTCCTCCCCCTCCTTTCCCCCCTCTCCTCCCCCTCCTTTCCCCCTCTCCTTCCTCCTTTCCTCTCCTCTCCTCCCCCTCCTTTTCCCCCTTCTCCCCCTCCTTTCCCCCTTCCCCTCTCCACCCCCCCTCCCCCACCCCCACCCCACACACAGACAGGGTAAGCCTTGACCTTCTTGTGGGCGCGTGACTCTAAATCACAACTCCCTTGCCGTTTTTATTCGCTATTGATATTTCGTCGTCTTGTTTCTCATCCTGCGTACCTTTATCATCTTCGTTGCCGTCTTCATTTCGTCTGCCGTTATAATTAACTTTATCGGGTTTTTCATTGTCATTGGTTTATTTGTTATTGTTATTGATGTTGTTATCATTATTATCATTATTGTTATTATTTATTTATTCTGTATTATTGTCATTATTATTATCATTATTTTTGTTATTATATTATTATTATTATTATTATTATTATTATTATTATTATTATTATTATTATTATTATTATTATTATTATTATTATTATTATTATTATTATTATTATTATATCGCAATCAACATATCATCATCACTAATAGTGTTATTTTTTCGATATGATATGAAAGCCATCTGATTTGTTGTGTTTGAACTTTATTTAATCGTTATGAACCGAGGATATTGGGGTCAATTTTTCGAATGGTGGGGTTGGGGGTTGGGGTGAAGTGTGGGTTTGAAGGGGTTTTGGGGGATTATGAGTATGTATGAATCCAATTTGTAAGTTGATAGCGTGAGAGTTGAGAGAGAGCTTGTCTAAGTGTGGTGGAAGGGGTGGGGGGTGGGGGGAGAAGCAGAAAAGGAGGAAAGATTACGGAGGGGGAAGAACGTGATAAAACTTTGGAGGAAGAAAGAGTGAGAGGGGAGGTGAGAAAAGAAATAAAGAAATGATGAAATAAAAAGGAGAGAAGACAGCATTACAGAGATGGAAACGAAGTAAATAAAGAAGACGAAGAAGACGACGACGACGACGACGACGACGACGACGACGAAGAAGAAGAAGAAGAAGACGCAAAACAGAAGAGGAGGAGGAGGAGGAGGAGGAGGCGAGGGTTGCGCGGTGTCGGCCGGCCGGGATTAGGGCCGCTGCAGCAAGGGTGATCGTGCGGTGTCTCTCAGCTCCGGGCTTTACGCAGCTTAACAACCCCCGGACGAACGCCTTGTTGTGCAACCCTTTCGTATCGGGGCTGTTCTGGAAGGCTGGGGTGGGGGAGGTGGTGGGGGAGGTGGTGGGGGAAGTGGTGGGAGGTGGGGTGGGGTTGAGTGGTGGGGGTGGGGTGGGGGTGGGGGGTGGGGGGTGGCGGGGAGGTGGGGTTAGCTGATAGAGATTCGAAAGGGAATAAGAGGGACGTGGGGAAGGGGTGGGGTTGGGGGAGGGTATCGGGGGAGGGGGGGAGTGGGGTTGGGAGAGGGCTTGGGGGAGGTGAGGTTGGTTAGATTAGGTGATAAAAGATTGGGAGAGGGGAGTAAGATGGTGGGGAGGGGGGGGGGTTAGAAGGCACTCACGGGTTCTCACAGTAGGCGCTCTTGACCTCAGGCTATCACGAGGAGGGGTGGGGGAGGGAGGGGGAGGGGGTTCATCGGTCTTGAGATACAGTTCTAATGTCTAATGAACTCACTCGCCTTCTCTCTCTCTCGCTCTCCCTCTCTCACTCTCCCACCACCCCTCCCTCCCCCCTCTCCCTCTCTCCTTCCCTCCCCCTCTCTCCTTCCGTCCCCTCTCTCTCCTTCCCTCTCCCTTTCCTCCCTTCCCTCCCTCTCTCCTTCCCTCCCCTCTCTCCTTCCCCTCTCCTCCCTCCTCCTCCACTCTTCTTATTTGTATTCCTCTTCCCTCCTCTTCTTCTGGTTTGAGTATCCCCTTCTCTCTCTCTCTCTCTCTCTCTCTCTCTCTCTCTCTCTCTCTCTCTCTCTCTCTCTCTCTCTCTCTCTCTCTCTCTCTCTCTCTCTCTCTCTCTCTCTCTCTCTCTCTCTCTCTCTCTCTCTCTCTCTCTCTCTCTCTCTCTCTCTCTCTCTCTCTCTCTCTCTCCCTCTCTCTCTCTCTCTCTCTCTCTCTCTCTCTCTCTCTCTCTCTCTCTCTCTCTCTCTCTCTCTCTCTCTCTCTCTCTCTCTCTCTCTCTCTCTCTCTCTCTCTCTCTCTCTCCCTCTCTCTCTCCTCCTCCTTCCTCTCCCTCTCTCTCCTTCCCTCCCTCTCCTTCCTCCTCTCTCCCCTCCCCTCCTCTTCCCTCCCTCTCCTCCCTCCTTCCCTCTCCCTCCTTCCCTCTCCCTCCTTCCCTCCCCTCTCCTTCCCTCCCCTCTCCTCCCCGTCCTTCCTCTCCACTCCTCCTCCTCCTCCCCCACCCCCGTCGGCAGAGAATGAAGAAGGTGAGGAGGAGATTGAGGAGGGCGTTGATTGGCCTCGGGCGGTTTGGGCGTCGGGTGTGGTCTTTTATTTATTTCCCTTTTGTTGTTATTTTGTCTTTTGAGGGTCGGATAGGGGATAGGAGGGGGGGAGTGAAGGGAGAAAGGGAGAGGGGGGAAGGGGGAGGGGTAGAGTGAAGGGGAGTGGGAGCTAAGGGTAGGGGTAGAGTGCAGGGGGAGGGAGCCAGGGGAGGGATAGTGTGGAGGGAGAGGGAGCCAGGAGGAAGGGGCTAGGACTACGGGCAGAGTGAAGGGGGAGGGAGCCAGGGGAGGGTAGTGTGAGGGAGAGGGAGCCAGGAAGGGAAGGGGCTAGGACTACGGGCAGGAGTGAAGGGGAGGGAGCCAGGGATTTTGTGTGGAGGAGAGGGACAGGGAGGAAGGGGCTAGGACTACGGGCAGAGGAAGGGGGAGGGAGCCAGGGGAGGGGTAGTGTGGAGGGAGAGGAGCCAGGAGGAAGGGGCTAGAAGGGGGGAAGGGGGAGGGAGCCAGAGGGGTAGTGGAGGGAGAGGGAGCCAGAAGGAAGGGGCTAGGACTACGGGCAGAGTGAAGGGGGAGGGAGCCAGGGGAGGGGTAGTGTGGAGGGAGAGGGAGCCAGGAGGAAGGGGCTAGGACTACGGGCAGAGTGAAGGGGGAGGGAGCCAGGGGAGGGGTAGTGTGGAGGGAGAGGGAGCAAGGGGGAAGAGTGGAGTGGAGGGAGCGGGGCGAGGGGTGAGTGTCGTCGGCATCCCGGCTCGCTACTCCGTCGAGAAGCACTGCGCGGCCGATGGTTCTCTTGCAGCCGCTAAATCTCCTTTCGGGGATTACTCGGGTCGTCGAGCGCGTGATTCCCCCCCCCCCCCACTTCCGTCACTCTTACTCCCTTCCTTCCTTCTGTCTTATCCCCCGTCATCCCCCTTTTCCTCCCATCCTGATGTTTCCTCCCTCCCCACCTTCATGCTCTCCCGTTCTTTTTACCTCTCTCTCCTCACTCCGTCTTCCCCTCGCTAGCGAGTGTCTGAGTGAGGGATATAAGCCTACGGGAGGAGACGTGACGTCACGGGGGAGTCTGACGTCACTGGGAGTCTGATTAGGGCGAGGGAGCCGCGAAGCCGTTAAGGTCCCGGTCGTGAGTCGCGTCTTCGGGTCGCTGTTCAGGTCGTCTCGCCTTGGTTCTACGGTCGGTTGATTTTCCGCTTTGTTGATTGATTTTTTGTGGTGTTTTGTTTACGTTTTCTTCGTGTGGAGTTACTGAGGAATGCGTGCTGTCGGACGCATTCTTGTGTATGTCTTCTTCCCTCTGCTTCTTCTGGTTAAAGTACACCCGTCTCTCTCTCTCTCTTTCTCTCCCTTTCTCCTTTCTTTCTTTCTTTCTTTCTTTCTTTCTTTCTTTCTTTCTTTCTTTTTTTCTTTCTTTCTTTCTTTCTTTCTTTCTTTCTTTCTTTCTTTCTCTCTCTCTCTCTCTCTCTCTCTCTCTCTCTCTCTCTCTCCCTCTCTCCCTCTTTCCCTCTTTCCCTCTCTCCCTCTCTCCCTCTCTCCCTCCCTCCCTCCTTCCTTCCTCCCTCCCTCTCCTTCCTTCCTTCCCTCTCCCTCCTTCCCTCCCTCCCCCTCCTCCCTCCTCACTCTCCTCCCTCTCTCTCTCTCTCTCTGTCTCTCTCTCTCTCTCTCTCTCTCTCTCTCTCTCTCTCTCTCTCTCTCTCTCTCTCTCTCTCTCTCTCTCTCGCACACAGTCTCCATCCTCCCCCCGCCCTCCTTCCGCTTCCTCGTGCCTCCGCGTGGCGCAGCTCGGCTCCGGAACGGCGGGAAAGGCCGTTCCTGCGGGTCTTGTGGCCGCGCCCGACCGCAGCGGCGTGTTGTTGTGGCCCGGAGAACATGAGGGAGGGGGAGGGGGATAAGGAGGGATAGGGCCTTGTACAGGGACAGAGAGAGGGTTAGGGGCAGGGGCATGTAAGTTATGGTAGTGACGAAAGTCGGGTGAGGTAAGGGCCGAGAATAAGGGAGAGAGATTAGGACTCATGTTGGGAGAGGAAGAGGGACAAGGGAGAGATGATGATTAGGAACAGAGACGAGGAAAGGTGCAGAGTTAGGGACAGGAACAATGAAAGGGAGAGGAAAAGGGACAGAAACGGGGACAAAGACATGTGAAAGGGGTAGGGATAGAGATAGGGACAAGGACAAAAGAATGATTAGGGATAGGGTCAAATGCAGGGAAAGGGGAAAGGGCAAGGAGAGGGAGAGGGATAGGGATAAGGCCATAGATAAGGAGAGGGCCGTCGGCCGAAGGAACGTGAATGGAAGGACTTGTCGGAGGGAGTGAAGGAGCCAGGGTTGAGCCACAGTAGCCTCTTCTGTCGGGCCGTTGATAGATGGGTAGATTTTGACACTAGGCCTATCTATTATGTGGGTATATGATTATTAGATAAGTAGAAAGGTCATGTCTTGTCAGTCTGTTTGTTTCCCTTTTATCGCTGTCTGTTCTTTCATCCACCTGTTTCGGCTCTTTCGGCATCGAGTAATATTCACACATTCATAAGAGCGCTCTCCTTTTTTTCTTCGTTTCCCCCCAACCCATGAACACACACCAAAAGCCCCCCCCCCTTTCTCTCTCTCTCTCTCTCTCTCTCTCTCTCTGTCTCTCTCTCTCTCTCTCTCTCTCTCTCTCTCTCTCTCTCTCTCTCTCTCTCTCTCTCTCTCCGTCTGTCTGTCTGTCTGTCTCTTTCTTTCTTTCTTTTCTCTGTCTTTCTTTCTTTCTTTCTTTCTCCCTCCCTCCCTCCCTCCCTTCCCTCCCTTCCTCCCCCCCATGCGCGCGCTCCAGATGGCCAGAATCTTTTTTATTCCCCCCCAAGTGACTCACTCCGCCGTGACGATTCGCCCGCTGCCAGATCGGGGCGAAACCAGGGAAGGGACCGCGGCGGAATCGCAGGCGCTCCGTCGGGCTCGGTTTTTGGTCTCGGTCTCTCTTTCTGTTTCGGTCTCGGTCTGGTTCTTGGTTTCTGGTCAGGGTTTCGGTCTCGGTTTCGGTGACTGTCTAAGTTTCTGTTTCGGTCTCGGTCTCGGTGATGGTCTAGATTTTTTGTTTCGGTCTCGGTCTAGGTTTCTGTTTCGGTCTCGGTCCGGCCCTTAGTTTTGGTTTCGTCTCGGTCTCGGTTCAGATCTGGGTGATTAACGGATGACGTGAACGGCGGGGGGGGGGGGGGTGAGAGAAGGAGGAGGGATTTGAAGTGAGTAACGGATGATGTCATCAAGGGGATCGGTGGGGAGGGGGTGATGGGGAGTGGGAAGGGGGGAAGGGGTGTTCGGATTTGGGCGCCCGATTCTGAGGAAGACGTCGGCTCAGAGGGCGGGTCGGACGGACAGGTGCGACCGACCTCGGCTTGATGGCTTGATCCGACCCAAGAGGACTTCTTAGTCGGCCCCGATCTCGTGCACGTCGTCTGGCCGCGACGTCTGCTTTCCCCGCAATAGGAGTAGCAATAATATTGATGAGGATTCGTGATATTTATGATCGCAATACCCTATTAGTAAACTGGTTTCTGTTCATTATTATTATTGTTATTATTATTGTTATTGTTAATCATGATTATTGTTATTACTATTACTATTTTTATTATTAGCCATCATTATTATTATACTTTTTATTCCTATCATCAATCATTAATCGCTAAACATCATTATCATCATCACCATCATTGATATTATTGTTATAATTATTGTTTATCATTATTATTATTATTATTATTAATTATTATTATTATTGTTACTGTTATTATTTCTGTTGTTTTTATTGTTATTATTGTTAATATTGTTGCTATCATTGCGTTGCCTTTGGTCTGAGGGCCGGGTCGGCGGCCTTTTCGTCCCCGTGCCCCTTTTAAAGCGGAAGGCGAAGAAGGGGGAACGTGTTTTGGTCACGTTTTGGAAAGTATTTTATCTGGAGCAAAGTCTTAATTTAGGGAAGACGGACGAGGGAAGAGGGGAGAGAAAGGGAAATACGAAGTAAGAAAGGGGAGCCAGAAGGGTCGGAGAAGGGGACGCATTAATACCTACAATAGACACACACACGTTTGTGCTAATGAGTGGGAGGGAATGGGGGATGGGGAAGGGAACGAAGAAGAGAGGGGAGAGGAGAGGAGGGGAAAATGGAAGAGAAGAAAGGAAAGGAGGGGAGAGGAAAGGAATGAAGGAGAGGATGGGGATGGGGGAGGGAGGGGTGGATAGGAGCGTCGCTCTGAAAATGGATTTGATATGTTCGTGCGTGCAGTGGAGGGCATGGCGTTCTCGTGTGTGTTTACCGGTGCTGTTCGGGGGAATTTGTTCTTTGTTCTCTTCTTGTTTGGAGCTCGAAGAGAACAGCGAACAGCGTTTATTTGAAATGCATCGTGGACTGTGTTGCTATTCTGTGTTGCTATTTGAAGGTATTAACGTAATTCTTTGTACAGGAAAGTATCAAGAACAGCACGCTGCCCCTGTTATGTATTGTTCTTAAAGGAACCATCACTCTGGCCCCTGCTCTATATTGACCCTTGGAGAAATCAAGAACACACTAACACCCCTAGCCTCCCCTTCCCCTCCTCCCCTTCTATTCCCCGGCCTTCCACTCGTACCCGTTCCATTGCAGCCCCCATCCCTTCCCCACTTCCCCCTGTCCTCCCCGTCTATACTTCCCCTCCCCTCCCTAGTCCCCTCCCCGTCTCGGTACTTCCCCTCGCTCTTTCCCCTTCCCACTCCTCCTTCCTTCAGTCTTTCCATTTCCCCTTCCCCATCCCCCTACCTCTCCACTTACCCCTCCCTCCCCCACTTCCTCATCCCCCACTCTCCCTTCATCCTCCCTGCCTCTCCGCGCCCCCTCCTCTCCCTCCCTCCCTCCCTCCCTCCCTCCTCCTCCCTCCCCTCCCCTCCCTCCCTCCCTCCCTCCCTTCCCGAGTGTGCTCCGGAGCGACGACAGGGAATCCAAACGGTTGACCCATTCATAGAAAAGTGTTCCTCGATCAGCAGTTTTTCTCGGAAGCTGAATTTTGAATCTCGTCGACCTGAAAAGAGCAGTTCCTCCACCTTTTTCCCCTGCTCTCGCCCCTGTGCCAGCCTCTCCTACCCGCGCCATTGCTCCTGGTCCTGTCCCTTCCCCTTCTCCAGTTCTTACCCCTGTCCCTCCCCCTTCTGGATCCCTTGCCCCTGTCCCTTCCTTTCCTCCTGCCCTTGCCCTTGCCCCTTCTCCTTCCTCTCCCCTTGCCTCTGCGCCTTCACTCTTAATCTCACCTTTACCTCCTTTATAACAGACTGCTCGCAATAGATAAAAAGATTGGATATATCGAAGATGGGATGGCTGGATGTGTTGTATATTTTATTTAGTTAATTTCATTTTCGTTACCATCATCTCCGTCTCCATCTTTCTTTTCTCTCGTCTTCTGATTTTTTTTTCTTCAGCCCATGAAGCGGTAAGAAAAAAGGCGCATTATCATTTTCGACCGCGGTTGGGTTCCACTACTCCTTGGCTGCTGCACACGCCCGTGATTCCGCTTCCTGTCGGTCGGGCGGTAGGTCGGGCGGTCGGAGGAAGGTCTATCCTGAAGGCGAGGGAGAAGGGGGTTGTTTTTTTCTTTCTTTTCATCCTATGTTTTCTTTCTTTTTTTTATCTCGATTTACGTATTTCTCTACTATTTTTTTCTATTATTTGTTTTCTTCTATCGCCAGTTTTCTTTTTATTTTCACCTTTTCTTGTTATATCCTTGCGATCCTTCACCCTGCTCCCGCGCGCCCTTGCACCCTTGACCCGCGCACGCCCTTCGCCCTCTCGATCGTCTGCCACGCCTCCGCTCCTCACACGAAGTGGCCCGCGCTGTGCCCGCTCTTGTGCCCAGTGCCCCCGTTGCGCCGAGGATGTGTGTACATGTGCCACACATGAGGGAAGGGGGGAGAGAGAGAGGGAGAGGGAGATAGAGAGAGAGAGAGAGGGAGATAGAGAGAGAGAGAGAGAGGGAGATAGAGAGAGAGAGAGAGAGGGAGATAGAGAGAGAGAGAGAGAGGGAGAGAGAGAGAGAGAGAGAGAGGGAGATAGAGAGAGAGAGAGAGAGGGAGATAGAGAGAGAGAGAGAGGAGATAGAGAGAGAGAGAGAGGAGATAGAGAGAGAGAGAGAGGAGATAGAGAGAGAGAGAGAGGAGATAGAGAGAGAGAGAGAGGAGATAGAGAGAGAGAGAGAGGAGATAGAGAGAGAGAGAGAGAGAGAGAGAGAGAGGAGATAGAGAAAGAGAGAGAGGGAGATAGAGAGAGAGAGAGAGGGAGATAGAGAGGTAGAGAGAGAGGGGAGATAGAGAGAGAGAGAGAGGGAGATAGAGAGAGATAGAGATAGAGAGAGAGAGGTCAGATAGAGATAGAGAGAGAGAGAGAGGTCAGATAGAGATAGAGAGAGAGAGGTCAGATAGAGATAGAGAGAGAGAGGTCAGATAGAGATAGAGAGAGAGAGGTCAGATAGAGATAGAGAGAGAGAGAGAGGTCAGATAGAGATAGAGAGATGAGAGAGGAGGAGATAGAGAGATGAGAGAGGAGGAGATAGAGAGATGAGAGAGAGAGAGAGAGATGAGAGAGAGAGAGAGGGGAGATAAGAGAGAGAGAGGGGAGAGAGGGAGATAGAGGAAGGGGGAGAAAGAGAGAGAGAGAGGGGGAGAGAGAGAGAGGGAAGGGAGAGGGGAGAAAGAGAGAGAGACGGAGAGGGGAGAAAGAGAGAGAGACGGAGAGGGGGGAAAGAGAGAGAGAGGGGGGGGAGAAAGAGAGAGAGAGAGAGGGGAGAAAGAGAGAGAGAGAGGGGGGAGAAGAGAGAGAGAGAGGGGAGAAAGAGAGAGAGAGAGGGGGAGAAAGAGAGAGAGGGAGAAAGAGAGAGAGAGGGGGAGAAAGAGAGAGAGAGGAAGGGGGAGAGAATAGAGAGAGAGAGGGAGAAAGAGAGAGAAGAGAGAGAGAGAGAGAGAGAGAAGAAAGAGAGAGAGAGAAAGAGAGAGAGAGAGAAGAAAGAGAGAGAGAGAGAGAAAGAGAGAGAGAAGAAAGAGAGAGAGAGAAAGAGAGAAGAGAGAGAAAGAAAGAGAGAAAGAGAGAGAAAGAAAGAGAGAGAGAGAAGAAGAAAGAGAGAGAAAGAGAAAGAGAGAGAGAGAAAGAAAGAGAGAGAGAGAGAGAGAGAAAGAGAGAGAGAGAGAGAGAGAGAGAGAGAGAGAGAGAGAGAGAGAGAGAGAGAGGTGGGGGAGGGAAAGGGAAAGGGAGACGGAAGAGTATGAATATGAGTATGAGCATGAGTGAAAGAGACGGCTGTTTTTTCCAATATGCTAAACCAAAATGTCTTAGTTATGGGAATTGAGCGCATCATTGTTTAGCACTTTCTTCCCGAGAATTCGCATCGGGCCTCGTACCATTTGTGTGATCAGGTGCTTCGGGGACTGTGCGTATGGGGTCCGTCTAGCCGCGAGCAGCTCCACATGGGCTGGGTTACCCTAAACAGCTGTGATCGAAATGCTTTTGTCCGCATATGGCCTCCTCGTCCTCCTCCTCCTCCTCTTTTTCCTCCTCCTCTTCTTCCTCTTCCTCCTCCTCTTCCTCTTCCTCCTTCTCATTCCTCCTCCTCCTCATTCCTCTTCCTCCTTTTTCTCATTCCTCCTCCTCCATCCTCATTATTATTATTCTCATTTCTCCTCCTCCCTCCCTCCTCCCCTCCCTCCCTCCCCCTCCCTCCTCCTCCTCCTCCTCTCTCCTCTTCCTCCCTCTCCTCATTCATCCACACACTGTTCCTCTTTTTTCTTCTTCCTCCATCATTATCATAATTCATTTCGCATTTTCTTTTTCTTTATTTCATCTTCTGTTTTCATTGTATCCTCTCCTTTCCATTTCTTTTTGTGTTTATCATTTTCGTCTTCCATTTATTCTTCCCACCACCATTTACCCCACCATCTACTACCAGCGTCATCCACCAACATCTACCCCGCTACCATCTTCTACTACCAATATCGTCTGCCACCACTACCATCTACCGCCACTACCATCTACCGCCACCACTACCACCAACCCCACCATACCACTACCACCGCAACCACCATCAACACCACTACTAACACCACAACCAACACCAACACCACTACTACTACTACTGTCTACCGCTGCCACCACCACCATTATCTGCTTTACCACCGCTACCCATCTACCCCACCACCTCTGTCTAACACCACTGCCACCACCGCCGCTGCCGCCGCCACCGCCACCGCCACCGCCGCTTGCCCTCCGGAAACAGTAAAACACGCCACAAAGGGAAAAAAGAAAGAGGGAGAGGGAGAGAGAAAAAAAGGCGAATGGTAAAGATTGGGTCCCCTCGCGGAGGTCTGCGAAGGGGGGGTACGAGAGGGGAAGGAGATGGTGAAGTATGAAGGGAGGGAACGGAGGGGAGATGAGGAGGAGGAGGAGAAGGAGAAGGAGAAGGAGAAGGAGAAGGAGAAGGAGAAGGAGAAGAAGGGTAAAATGCCAAAGAAGAATGAGGGAAGGAGAGGTCGGAAGGGGAGACTGGAGGAGGAAGAGAGAGGGTAGGAAAAGGACGAGGGGGAGGAGGGAGGAAAGGGGTATAAAGAAGAGGAGGGTAGGAAAGGGGAGAAGAGAGGGGATGCGAACGAGGCATGTACGGGCGGAAGAGGAGGAGGAGGAGGGCGGGGGGCGGCGAAGTAGCAGCGAGGGGAAAATAATCATTAGAGGAGGGAAATGAGAGAGAGAGAAATGGCAAGAGGGTAATGAAGCAAATAAAAGAAGGAATGAAGTAAGAGAGAGAAAGAGAAAGAGAGAGAAAGAGAAAGAGAAAGAGAAAGAGAGAGAAAGAGAGAGAGAGAGAGAGAGAGAGAGAAAGAGAGAGAGAGAGAGAGAGAGGAGGGGGTCCCACATTCTTGGCGACGTATATTTAGCGATACAACCCCACACAAACACGCACACGCACACACTGCTCCACCCTCACCGTTCTTACAGTTACTTGTTTTTTGTTGTTGTTGTTTTTGTTTTTATTTGCGCCCCGGGTACTGTTGATGCGCCGGCCTCGCTTGTTAGCCTTTGTTTGTTGCGCGTTTGTGTTGTCGATTCCTTCGTTATTTTTGTAGTTTTTTTTATTATTTGCATGTCGGCGTTTCAAGTTTTGATCGATAACTGTTCTTGGTGTTCCTCGCAATCCTTCTGATTGCTACTCTTGTTGTTTTTGCATTGGATATTGTTGTTTAAGTAGTATTTTGTGTGTGAATGTGTGTGTATTCATATGTATATATGCATGTGTGTGTGTGTGTGTATATATTTGTATATATACATGTGTCTGTATGTGTATATATTTGTATATATGCATTGTATATGTGTGTGTGTGTGTTATATACACACACACACACACACACACACACACACACACACACACACACACACACACATATATGCATATACACATACATATACACATATACATATAAACACATTCATATAAACGTGCATATAAACATCTATATATGCATGTATATATGCATTTGTGCATATTGATGTTTATATACATGTGTATATGTATATGTGCACACACACACACACACACACACACACACACACACACACACACACACACACACACACACACACACACACACACACACACACACACACACACACACACACACACAGATATATATATAATCTATCCATTCATGTACACTCACACGTACATACATACATTTATATACAGTCCTATGAATATTTGTTTATTTATTTATTTGCGTATGAGTGTGCCTATGCGCATGTTTACACATAAACGGCAATCGCGTCCCCGTGTTTATTCCTTCGCTCCTTAATCTGGATCTGTTGTCAGTGTCGGCGTCCTGTTTATTTTCGTAAGAGCCGCCGTTATCTGTAATTCAAACATGTTTATGCTAATCTCCTCTCCCTTTTTCTCTCCTGTTTTTTTCCTCGCACTCGCTCTCGTTTTTATTTTTTTTTCTTTATTTTGTTTACTCCATCCTTTTTTATTTGAATGGCTTCCATCTCCTGTTTCTTGTCCGCCAACTTCTTTGCTGTCGCTGCTGAGGTGTCTTTTGCGTGGTGGCCGTAAGATGACGTGGACGAGGGTATGTATGCGGGCGGGCGGGTGGGTGTATGCGAGAGAGACAGACAGACAGAGACAGAGAAAATGTGTGTGAAAGGGTTTGTTTACATAGGTGTATATATGTATTTGTCCGTGTTTAGGTACGGAGGTGTTTTCGAATATAGCATGTAGATATAGGTATGTAAGTTTGTAGCCTATTTACATAAGTGTGTGTGTGTGTATGCGTGTGTGTCTGTGTCCGTGTCCACGTGCGTGTGCGTGTGTGCTTGCAGCTGTTTTATTTGCGTCAGCGTCTTTGTTGTCTGTCAGTAGCCCGCTCGTGCCTGTTAGCTGCCATGTGGATATCCAAGAGGGCCTCTTCTGTTCTCCTCGTCTTCGTATTCTTTCATTTTTGTTTTTTATTTGTTTTTCGTTCTCTTTTTTTACTCACTCTCTCTCTTTCCTTTGCTCCTCCGGCTGCTATCCTCATCAGCCGTGTAATTCTTCCCCTAGGAATTTTGTCTTTTATTAATGGTGATATTCCCGTTAAAGATGTGGCTGTATCATATTATCCTTTTTTTTCTTTCTTCTGTTCTCGTTGTTCATGATTGTTATTCTTGTGCAAATGATTTTAAGGAATTTGATAGCGATGGCAAAGTAATTAACTGTAGTTATCAGGCTTTTTAGTAATTGTCCTTATATGTTGTATGTTTAGTATGTTGATGATATCACGGGGTAGTAAAAGTTATTGTTAGGATTATTATTATTATTATTATTATTATTATTATTATTATTATTATTATTATTATTATTATTATTATTATTATTATTATTATTATTATTATTACTATTATTATTATTATTAACTCATTGGCGTATTGAGTCTAATCGTAATCCTAGTTCTCTTCCTTCTCCATCCCCTTCTCCTTCATCTTCTCTTCCCCCCTTCCTCTTTTGCTCTTCCTTCGTCCCTTCCCCTCCTCCCTTCTTCACTTTTCCCTCCCTCACGCCCTTCTCTCCTCCTCTATTCCTCCCCCTCCCACCTCTTCCATTTTCCCTCCCACCCCCTCCTCCTCTGTCCCTCTCCCTCCCCCTCTTCCCTTTTCCCTCCCACCCACCCCCCTCCTCCTCTGTTTCTCCCCCTCCCCCTCTTCCCTTTTCCCCTCCCAACCCCTCCTCCTTCTCTGCCCCTCCCCCTCCCTCCCTTCTTATTTCCATCCACGTGCTTCTCCGTCCTACATACGCTTCTATAAATAAAACGGATATAGTTGTTTATGCGTACGTACAAACGGGATATATACAGTGAAGGGCGTATGAGTGTGCTCACGTTTGGCAGGTTAAGTGAAGTTAAGTGGTGAGAAAAACGGTTTTCTTCTTCTTCTTCGTCTTAGTTCCTGCGTTTTTTTTTTGTCCTCTTTTTATTTCTGTTTCGTTTCTTTTTATTTTTTCTAGTTTAGGTAATCTGTTATTTTTTTAGTTTTTCTTTTTTCGTCGTTGGCTTCATCTGCCTCTTCCTCCTCCTCCCCCTCTTCCTCTTCTTCCTCCTCCTCCTCTTCTTCCACCTCCTCCTCCTCCCCCTCACCTCTCATCAACTTCCTCCTCCTCCTCTTCTTCCACCTCCTCCTCCTCCCCCTCACCTCTCATCAACTTCCTCCTCCTCCTCCTTGGTTACCAGATCCCCCACCAGATGTCACCTCGGGCGTTCATCTCGCGCCATAACCTGTTGTTTTCTTCAGGCCGGCGGGAAGTGGTTGTGAGGGGGGGGAGGGAGGTGCATTAGTGTAATTTTGTACTTGGTTGTCCGTGATTGTCAGACGGACGCACTACTTCTGTTTCTATGTATCTGCTTACGTTTGTCTGCCTGTGTGTTTGTGTCAGAGTCCGAATATATGTTGTGATAATACCTCGGAGTCCTTTTGAAAGGCATTTAGTACTTACACTTTGAGGGGGGAAAATAATTTTTAGCCTATTCCACTTCCCTCCGTCTTCCCCCTCACTTGGTCGTCCCTCCCCCTCCTTTGCCCCCTCCCTTTCCGCTTTCCATCGCCTCCCTTCCCCCTTCTCCATCCCCTCCCTTTCCATTTCTCCATCCCCTCCCTTCCCTCTCTCCTTCCCCTCCCTTCCCTCCTCTCCATCCCCTCCCTTCCCTCCTCTCCATCCCCTCCCTTCCTCTCTTCTCCATCCCCTCCCTTCCCTCCTCTCCATCCCCTCCCTTCCCTCCTCTCCATCCTCCCCTTCCCTCCTCTCCATCCCCTCCCTTCCTCTCCTCTCCATCCCCTCCCTTTCCCTCCCTCTCCATCCCCTCCCTTCCCCTCCTCTCCACCCCCCCCTTCCCTCCTCTCCCCATCCCCTCCCTTCCCTCCTCTCCATCCCCTCCCTTCCCTCCTCTCCATCCCCTCCCTTCCCCCTCTCCATCCTCTCCCTTCACCCCTCCCCATTCCCTCCCCATTCCCTCCCTTGACCCCCTCCCCATCTTTTTTTTACACACCTGTTTGCACTCGTAGTTGCACAAAGAAACCGTCAGAGAGCAGAACAAGGCTTCTCGTCTGCGCCATCGCCAGTCGGGAAATTTTGGCGGCGCGAAAGTCCCAACGGGTCGGCGGCGCTAACGAGAGGGAGCGAAGGAGACCCGGGTTTCGCGGCGGGAATCGGCTGTTTGCTCGTTTGCTTGTTTGCTCGTTTGCTTGTTTGGAGGCGTTTTATTGAGTCGACGGGAATGAAGGAGGGGGCAAGGAGGGGTGAGGAGGAGATAGGTAGCCGAGGGAAGGGGAGGCATTGAACGATGGGGTTGGGGAGGGAGACAAAAAGGGGGAGAGATGGGTGTAGGGAGAGGGAGGTGGAAGAAGTTGGAGAGAGGTGGAGAGAGATCGAGGGAGAGGTTGAGGTGGAGAGAGAAGTCAAGGTGGAGAGAGAGGTAGAGGTGGAGAAGGAGAAAGGAGGGAGGGCGCGTAATGTCCCACATTTCCACCCTCGCTCGCCCCAGATCCCGTGGCCTTCTCCACCCTTGCTTAGCCTCACACTTCACCCTGCCCCTCACTCTTAGCCTTCACCTTCACCCTCGCCCTCGCCCTCGGCCCGAGTCTCACTTCAGAAGGTCACACCGCATCTCTCTCACCTCGCCGCCCTCACTTGCCCTCTTCATCCGCGCTATTTACTTTCTCTCCTTCTTTCTTCGTGCGAACACCGTGCACCCTACACCCTACGTACATCCTACGTACACCTTGCTTACACCATACATATATCCTACTTATACCCTACTTGCATCCAACCTACACTCTGCCTACACCCTACCTTCACCCTGCTTACACCCTCCTTACACGATGCATACATAATACTTACACTGCGCAAAGACCGTACTTATACCGTATTTACACCCTACTTATATCCGACATATACCCTACGATCTATCTACACCCTGTCCATACTTCCACCTTATGCCCTACATCCTATAGACACCCTGTCCCATACTTGCACCTTGCATCCTACCTAAACCCAACGATCTGTTTACACCCTGCCAACACCCCACACCCTGTCAACACCCCACATCCTGCCAACACCCCACGCCCTGCCAACACCCCACATCCTGCCAACACCCCACACCCTGCCAACACCCCACACCCTGCCAACACCCCACACCCTGCCAACACCCCACGCCCTGCCAACACCCCACGCCCTGCCAACACCCCACACCCTGCCAACACCCCACACCCTGCCAACACCCCACACCCTGCCAACACCCCACACCCTGCCAACACCCCACGCCCTGCAAACACCCCACACCCTGCCAACACCCCACACCCTGCCAACACCCCACACCCTGCCAACACCCCACGCCCTGCCAACACCCCACACCCTGCCAACACCCCACGCCCTGCCAACACCCCACAGCCTAAATGAGGTGTAGGTGGCCAGGCGGAGGGAGGACGCGCCAGGATGTTTATCGCGTCCCCTCCACGCCGAGGATTTTCCCGGAACGCGCGCTGGTTTCGGCTCCATGGATTTGAAGGAGCGGGTGGGGCTTGGAGGATGGAGGGAAGGATGGATGGGATGGGGTGGAGAGAAGGATAGGGTGGGGTGGGGTGGGGTGGAGAGAAGGATGGATGGGATAGGGTGGAGGGAGGGGGAAGGAAGAATAGAAGGATTGGTCGGATGGGAAAGGATGAAATGGGGAGAGGGAGGGGGGAGGAAGGAGGGAAAGTTAAGGTAGGATGGCATGCAATGGAGAAAGGATAGAGGGAAAGGAGGATGGAAGGGAGTGGAAAGAGGAGGTATTGAGTGGGAAGAGAAAAGGTAAAAAGAGAAGTTGGTGGAGGATGAGGATAGAGAAGAAGAAAGGAGAGGATGACGTGGGTGAGAACAGTGCGAAGGAAATAGGCTAGAGGGAAGGAATTGAGAAAAGGATGAAATGGGGACAAGAAAGAGGGAAGGGGAGGAGAGATTGACGAGAGAGAGAGAGAGAGAGAGAGAGAGAGAGAGAGAGAGAGAGAGAGAGAGAGAGAGAGAGAGAGAGAGAAGAGAGAGAGAGAGAGAGAGAGAGAAAACGGAGGCAAGGGGCCAGAAGAGAAAGGGGATAGGACAGGGATTTGATGAATAGGAGAACAGAAGAGAGAGAAAGAGTGGAGGTGTGAGAGAAGAGCGAAGAGCGCCAGCTTGGTTATTTTCGAGCGCCCAGTGACGTAATGCGGGCGCGGTCACAGGTGTCGCGGGTGAAGGTGGGCGCGCGGGTGGGCGGGTTGGTGGGGAAGGTGAGCGGGTCGGAGGGGACGGTGGGCGCGCGGGTGGGCGGGTCGGAGGGGAAGGTGGGCGCGCGGGTAGGCAAATAGGAGGGGAAGGTGGGCGAGCGGGTGGATAGGTTGGAGGGGAAGGTGGGCGCGCGGGTGGGTGGGTTGGAGGGGAAGGTGGGCGGAGCAGGTGGACAGGTTGGAGGAAGGTGGGCGGGTCGGAGGAGGAAGGTGGGCACGCGGGTGGGCGGGCTGGAGGGAAGGTGGAGTTCTCGGGTGGGCAAATTGGAGGGGAAAGTGGGCACGCGGGTGGGCGGGTTGGAGGGGAAGGTGGGCGGGTCGGAGGGGAATGTGGGTTCTCGGGTGGGCAAATTGGAGGGGAAGGTGGGCACGCGGGTGGGCGGGGGTCCGAGCCAGGCACCGATGGATTGGCGATGATGGGCGAAATGCAAATCCATCACGTCAGTCAGCGGGGGTGACATACAGACAGACAGACAGACAGACAAACGGACAAGACCAACAGACACGCGTTTCAATAAGCGAGAGTGATATCGGTGATTCTCCTCTTTTATCCCGGCGCCCTTTTAATCTCTCCTCTCCGTCCATTCGTCGTTTTTTTGCGTCTGGGTGGGTAGGGAGGGGGTGGGGAGGGGGGAGGTGAAGCCACATTCGATTAATGAAAACGACAGAGTGATAATGTTAAGGAAGAGGTGCCGAGAGCGTGGCAGTCGGTATTGGCAAGTGTCAGAGGGCGCGCCGGGCGTGTGTCAACAACGGTGTGTGTCAACAAACCCGGCCAGCTGGTGATGCGTCACTTTTCTCTACGTGTGTCTACGTGTGTGTGTGTGTGTGTGTGTGTGTGTGTGTGTGTGTGTGTGTGTGTGTGTGTGTGTGTCTGTGTCTGTGTGTCTGTGTCTGTGTCTGTGTGTCTGTCTGTCTGTCTGTCTGTCTGTCTCTCTGTCTACGTGTGTGTGTGTGTGTGTGTGTGTGTGTGTGTGTGTGTGTGTGTGTGTGTGTGTGTGTGTGTGTGTGTGTGTGAGGGATCTTGTGTGTCAGATTTGCCTCGCCATTTCCCCCACTCTCCACTAACATGGCCAATATTATGACAGTCACCAGAATCTCCGGCGTGGAAGAT
>NC_091576.1:15246157-15276157 GCF_042767895.1 Penaeus vannamei
TTGGATTATCTTTTTCCTTTCTTTTTTTTCTTTCCTTTTCTCTTCATTCCTTTCCTGTCTCCCTCTGTCCCTTTTTCGTTTTGTTTTTCTTTTTTCTCCTATCCCCTTTTCCTGTGCTTTTCTTTCCCTCCTATGACTTTCCTCTCCTCTCTCTCATCCCTCCTACCCTCTCTCCTCACATCCTTAACCTCCTTCCTCATCTCCCCTCCTTCCCTCCTTCCCTCCCTCCCTCGCGCCAAGAAATTCCGAGACGCTAGACGAGGAGTGTTGCGCGAACAAGAAAATAATTATGACGATAAAAAAAAGTCTGATTGCGATAATTAATAATTGATAGATTGAAGCCACGCCGGATTTTGAAGCCGCGGTGAATAATTGATACGAAGCGTCGGCATTAATGATCAATTATGGCCTTAATGCCCTGCGCGTGGTTTGGCTTTTGTGGGCGGGGCGGGAAGAAGGTGCGGCGGAAGGAAGGAAGAAGGGGGGATGGGAGAGGTGGAGGTGGTGCAGGTAGAGGTGGTGGTGGAGGTGGAGGTGGTGGGGGGTGGAGGTGGAGGATGATAAAAATGATAATAATGATAATAATAATAATAGTAAGAAGCAGAAGAAGAGGAAGTTAAAGGAGGAGAAGGAGAAGATGATAAAAGCTTGGTTATGAGAGAAAAAGGAGGAGGAAGAGGAAGAAAAGAGGAAGAGACGGAGAGAAAAGTTTGTTTGCGAGAGACAAAAGAACTCGGAGGAGGAGAGAGGAGAGAGGAAAATAATTTTTTGATATGAGGGAGGAAAGGAGAAGGAGGGGGAGAAGAGAAAAGTTTAGTTATCTTGTTAGCGCCTAAGATGCCGGGGTGGGGTTAGTTCGGTGTAGGCCTATTGGGCGCTGATTGAAGGACGCTGCAGTTTACAATTTGATGGGAAAAGAGAGGGCGAGATGTTGAAGGAATGGGAGCGGGACGGAGAGGGAGAGAAGGGGAAAAGAGGAAGAGGGAGTGGGAGAGAGGGTTTACAAGATGTTGAGTAAAGAGAGGGCGAGATTTTGAAGGAATGGGAAGGGCAGGAGAGAGGGAGAGAAGGGGAAAAGAGGAAGAGGGAGTGGGAGAGAGGGGTGGAGGGAGTGGGAGAGAGGGTTTACAAGATGATGGGTAAAGAGAGGGTGGAGGAGATGTTGAAAGTGAATGGAAGGGGGAAGGGGGGGCGGGAAGAGTGGGAGAGAGAGAGAGAGAGGAAAAAAGTGGTAGAGGGAGTGGGGGGGAGGGGGAAGAAAAGGAAGAGAAGGAGAGGGAAACAGACAAAGATTAAGGAAAACAAAAAAAGAATGAAGCCAAGATTTCAATACAGAAATCATCCCTCCCCCCATCCTCACTCCCCCCCTCCCCCCCACCCGCACGCACACACTGTAATAAAATGCAACAAGGACCAGATTATAATAAGCAGAAGAAAGACTAAGAAGAAAAAAAAAGAAAATAAACCTCCCAAAAGACTCGCACAGCATCCGGATCAAGAGATTTCAAACCGAGATTAAAAAAAAAAAAAAAAAAATAATAAAAAAAGGGAAGTGTTTAAACCGACGTAACACGATAAGGGAGCTCCGAGACGCCCCCGCTGTCTACCCCTTTCTTCTCGAGACAGAAGGAAGGAAGGAAAGAGGGAAGGAGGGAAGGAAGGAGGAAGGAAGGAAGGAGGGAAGGAAGGAGGAAGGAGGGAGGAGGAGGAGGAAGGAGGAGGAGGAGGGAGGGAGGAGGAGGAGGAGGAGGAGGAGAGGAGGAGGGAGGAGGAGCAGGAGAGGAGCATGGAGGGAGGTGGAGGCAGGAGGAGGGAGGAGGAACAGGAAGGTGGAGGTGGAAAAGGAAGGGAAGGAGGCAGGAGGAGGGAGGAAGGAAGGGGAAGGAGGGAAGGAAGGAGAGGAAGGTGGAGGTGGAGGTGGAGGAGGAGGTGGAGGTGGAGGTGGAGGTGGAGGTGGGAGGTGGAGGTGGAGGTGGAGGTGGTGGTGGTGGTGGTGGTGGAGGTGGTGGTGGTGGTGGTGGTGGTGATGGTGGTGGTGATGGTGGTGGTGATGGTGGTGGTGATGGTGGTGGTGATGGTGGTGGTGATGGTGGTGGTGATGGTGGTGGTGATGGTGGTGGTGATGGTGGTGGTGATGGTGGTGGTGATGGTGGTGGTGATGGTGGTGGTGGTGATGATGGTGGTGGTGGTGGTGGTGATTGTTATTATCCTTATAGTTATTATTATTGTTATTTTTTATTGTTATTGTTTTTATAGTTATCGTTATTATTATTATTATTATTAATGTCAGCATCATCATTTTGTTAGATTGATATGATATGATGGTCGCTATTGTTATCATTACTGTTGTCTCTATTATTAATCGGTCGTTAATTTTTTGTTAGTCATTCTTTTTTCAATATTAATCGTCCACTACTTTTTCTCTTATGTTTTATCCCCATCATTAACTTATCGATACCTTTTTGTTTTTTCTCGTCTCCTTCCCTCCCACCATTCTCCTCTCCCTCCCGCCTCACCCACCCTTTCCCTCTCCCTTCCTCCTCACCCACCCTTCTCCTCTCCCTCCCCTCTCAACCACCCCCTCTTTCTCCCGCTCTCTCTCTCCCCCTTCCCCCTAACCCACCCGCTTCTCCTCTCCCTCCCCCCGTCACCCACCCTTCTCTCTCTCCTTCCCTAACCACCCTTCTCTCCCTCCTCCCCTCAACCACCCCCTTCCTTCTCCCGCCTTCTCTCTCCCCCTTCCCCATCCCCTCCCCCTCCACCTCCCCCTCCCTCCCCTCCCTCCCCCTCCTAATTCTCTGCACTCGTATTATGTGAATTCGAGAAGTGTTATTACGTGATGCGTGAGCCGTCAGCTGATTCGTGACGTCACGGCCTCGGCTCGCTCGCAACAACTCCTTCACGTGTCCGACTGATGCGGATATCCGGTGCTCTGGGGTTTTGTGCGAAGGAGCTCGTTCTCAGGCATTATTTTTTTCTCTTTTTTATCATCATTTCCTCTTCCTCTTTCTCTTTCATTTTCCCTCTTTCTCTGTTTATTGTTTTGCTCTTTATGGTTCGTGGTCAGTTGTCTTTTCTTTTGTTTTCTTTGTTTTCCTTTCTTTCTTTCTCTGTGTATTTATAATTCTTCTCGTTTATTGTCTGATTTTCTCTTTCTGTGGTAATTATCATTTCCTCTTACTGCTCCTATCTTTCTGTTTCTCAGCTTGTTATCGTTTTCTCGCGCTCTGAACCCTCGGTCGACGGAAACGTGTATCGTCTGCTGCATTATTATTAGTCTGTTATTTTTTATCATTATATTTATTTTATTTTGTATTTATATATATATTTTTTGGACAAATTGATGGCTCCACAAGTCGCTTAACTGGCGTACGAGACCTCATTTTCGTCTTTCCTTGAGTTTTTTTCGATGCTGCTGTTATTATCGCTGATACTTAAAATATTGATATAAAACAAAATTAAAAGCAAATATAAAGTATATAAAACAAATGTATGAAAAGTATAAAAATATATATATAAAACAAATATATATAAGGTATAAGAATATATAAAATATATAAAACAAATTAAGACTATTTCAGAAAATCAAGGGAAGGGGTAAGACAAGTGAGATTGCTATGACTACTAATTGACTCCTTGGTGATAAGCCCTTGTAGAGCCATCTATGAACGCAATTATAAACTAAGCTAACAGTGGACATGGCATGTGCGTAAATTTGGGTTAATTGTCATTTCCTCATTCTCTTTTTTATTCTCGGTCTTTCGTATTTTATTATCAGTTCCTCTTTCTGTTTATCTGCCCATTTATCTTATTTTATTTAGTTGTGGTGTGCGAAATTTGTCTGATTTTTGCTGCTCTGTTTTATGTTGCGAAGAATATCAGTTCCTCCTCCTCCTTCCTTCTAATTCTTCTCCTCCTTTCCCCCTCCTCCCCCTCCCTTCTAACTCTTCTCCTCCTTTCCCCCTCCTCCCCCTCCCCCTCCCCCCTTCCCCTTCTCCCCCTTCTCGTCCTCCGCCAGCTCTCTCTTCTTCCCTCTCCCCTTCTTCTTCCTCCTCCTCCTCCTCCTCCTCCTCCTCCTCCTCCTCCTCCTCCTCCTCCTCCTCGTAATCCCTCCTCCTCCTCCTTCTAATCCCTCCTCCTCCTAATCCCTCCTCCCTCCTCCTCATTCTTGTATCCATCCTCAGACTCTATTCTTCAAGATTATTTATTTGTTTATCGTCATTTTTCCCTGAGGTAAGTGCTGCTGTCACGGAGGCTTTTCTTTTCTCGGCGACGGGAGCAGAATGGCGTCGAACGGACCAGAAGTTCGTCCCAGCTTGAATGATCGCTATTTGCCTTCTGATGCCGAGATTAGATTTCACATGTGCTTTGCGTGCTTTGTTTGTGCGTAAGGGCGTGTGTTTGTGGTTGTCTGAGTGTATATTCACCCGTGCGTGAGGGTGTTTTTGTTGGGGATTGGATATTGATGTGTGGGTGACTTGCGTTTGTATTGCTGTGTGCTCTTGTGTGTGCGGGTAGATTGTTTGTATGTGTGTGTGTGTGTTAGCCGTTTTACTTTTGTTGGAATTCAAGAGATGTAGTCTTAGAATAAGTATTTTATTCGAGAAGGGAAGAATATTTTTGAATAAAGATATAACTTGTCTGTGTTTTTTTTTTATCGTGAAATGCAGGTTCTGATTTATATTTGTTCTCGTTTTCTCCCCCAGGTGAGTTTCAACGCGAGTGCTGGCGGGCGTCGCGGCGGTGGCGGTGGCGTGCGTGGCGGCGGGTGAGTGAGCGAGGGGGCATCGGGCATTGTGCGGGGGCTGTGCGGGGAAAATATGCCGACAGCAAAGCGCCGCTCGGGAAAATAAAACTGCAAATTATGCGGGGAAGAGAGAGAGGAATAAAGATGGCGCCACGTCCAGCCCTTGTTCCAGCGCTGCACATTTAGATGAGAGGAGCAAGGACGCGGGTTTAAAGCAGATGACAGAGGCAGACAAGCAGGCATTATGATTCACACACGAGCGAACAAACACACACACACACGCACACTCACACGCACACGCACACGCACACGCACACGCACACGCACACGCACACGCACACACACACACACACACACACACACACACACACACACACACACACACACACACACACACACGAAACATACAAACATTATATATAATGTTTTATTGGCAATGTGTTTGTGTTCAAGTCCTCTTCCATGCTCGGACACTCCCATGTGCTTCCGGACTCAAGCACAAAAACTCAGCAAATGGAAGTATTAGCTGTACATTCCCAGCGCCATACTGTTTTCTCGCACAATTAGTCTTGTCATTTTCGGGAAAAAATAGATTAACAGTCCACCTTTCCTGTGTATTCTTCGGAGCCACAGAAGGAGTGAGTTGGAGTAGTAGTAGTCGTTGAAGCAGAAGTGGGGAGAGGAGGAGGAGGGGGGGGGAGGGGAGATAGAGACGTAGCAACAAAATAAGAATTTAGAAGTAGGGAGAGAAGAATATGGTGGAATAGGAACAGTAGGAGTAGCAGCAACAGAAGCAGTAGAGAGAACGAGTGGAATAGGAAGATTAGCAGAAGCAGGAATGAGGGCAATAGGAGATACAGCAGCAGGGACACGAGCATCAACAGAACCAGCAGCAGGAACACGAGTATCAACAGCTTAAGCAGCAGAAGCAGTAGGAGCATCAGCAGCAGCAGTAAGAGGAGGAGCATCAACAAAGAAGCTCCGGGGCCGAGGCGCTGGCTGGAGGAGGCGGTTGCATGTGCAGGGACAATGCATAATGCAGAGTGTCCCACTTGTCCACGCGCGGCCCAGAATAATGTTAATGACACACCACAGCTGATGTGCTTATTACATAAACTTGCTTGCTCTCTCTCTGCTGCCTCTGCTTCTTGTCCCCTGCTTCTTACCCCTCCTCCTCCCCCTGCCCTGCTCTCTTCTCCTTGCCTGTACCCGAGTCTGTACCCTCTGTACCCTGTCGCTGGAGGGTCGGCCGGGACGATATTTATTCTGTTTATTTTTCTGTTTCTTTCAAGTGCGCGCGCGTGTGTGCGGGGGTCTTGTCTGTGTCCCTTCGCGCTAATTTCTCGGATGTTTTCTGCGAATTGCGAATTTTGCAGGCGGGGTGTTTGGTGGTTGGAGGGGGGGGGGGCGTTCTCTCTTGTGTCCCGGGTTTTTCTCTCACTCTCCTTTTGACTCTCTACCCCGCCCCTCCCTCCCTGCTTCTCTCCTTCCTTCCCTCCCGTTTCTCTCTCTCTCTCTCTCTCTCTCTCTCTCTCTCTCTCTCTCTCTCTCTCTCTCTCTCTCTCTCTCTCTCTCTCTCTCTCTCTCTCTCTCTCTCTCTCTCTCTCTCTCTCTCTCTCAAACACACAAAAGCACACAGACACAAACCATATATGTATGGGTTATGTTTGGTTTTATGTGCGTTTTCGCTTTATTTCCCCACGCACATAGTGGACTACATTGTTCGCTCTCTCTGTCGTTGTTCCGTGTCGATCTGTTTCGAAACATTTAAGGCTTGGCTCCTCGTTTTTTGTCCGCTCGGTTGAACTTCCTTTTTTCTCCTCCCGGTGAAGTAACGGGGCATTATTTTTTTATATTGAAGTCCGTTGAATGGCGTCTATAGGGATGAAAGCCTTGCCTTATGACGGGATGTTTTCACCCTTTTTGAAGCCCACGCTGACCGCTTTCGGTGCGCCCGCCCTTCGCCCTTCTCTTGTTTGCCTTCGTTTTGTCTTGCCCTTCTTCCTCGCCCGTCTTTGTGCCTGCGCCCTTTCGGATGCGTGCCTGCTCCCCCCCCCCCTCTTTTCCTTTCATCTGGGCTGGGGCGGGACCTTTCGGGCGTTGGGGGGTCTCCTGCTCTTTCTCTCGTACTGGCTTTTTCTCTCTTTCGCTCTCTCTCTCTTTCTTTTTCTTTATCTCTTTCTCGCTCTTTCGCTTTCTCTCTCTCTCTCTCTCTCTCTCTCTCTCTCTCTCTCTCTCTCTCTCTCTCCCTCTCTCTCTCTTTCTCTCTCCCTCTCTCTCTCGTATCTCTTTCTTTCTCTCCCTCTCCCTCCTTCCCTCCCTCCCTCCTCCCTCCCTCCCTCCTCCCTCCTCCCTCTCCTCTCCCTCTCCCTCTCCCTCTCCCTCTCCCTCTCCGTCTCCCACCATTTCCCTCTCTCCCTTCCTTCGCTCTCGTCCTTTTCCTTTATAATCCCTCCCTCTCCCTCACCCCCTCCCACACTGACCCCTTCTTTCCTGCAATTTCTCGTTTAGTATTCTACTTATAGCCTCGCGCACGCACAAGCACGCAAACAGGTATTGCCTGCTACAACCCGTTCATTCTTACCGTCTTCCTGCCCCGCCCCCGCTCCCTTCGCCCCTGCTTTCCTTCCCCCACCTCTCCCTCCTCTCTCGTCCCCTCCCTTCCCCTACCCTCCTCCTCGTCCCCTACCCTTCCCCTCTACCTCCGCCTCCCCCCTCCTTCCCCTCCCTTGCTTTCCTTTCTTATCTTCGTATTACTATTAATGTTGATGTTTCTTCTAATTCTATGGATTGTGATGTTTCTGTGTGTGCGTGTGTTTGTCTTTGTGTGTGTGTTTGCTAGCTTGTTTGCTTGCTTATTCGCTTGTCTTTGCATGTCGATTTGCGTGCATTTATGTGGCATTGTCTTTGCATTGTGTGAGGAATGGTTTCGCGAGCGGTCACGTCCAGCCGTCGCGGAACTTGCAGCCAATTAGATCGTTTTTCTCGTGTATTGCTACCAACAAGGGACCATCTTGCCGTCCGTGTATGGCTTGTGGCTTGTCCTTGTCTCGGCCCCGACGTCGGTGGCGTCGGAACAGCACTTGCGTATAAGGAATAGAAAATCGCCTCTCCCTTTTTTTTTTGTTTTCTTTCGTCCTTTCTTTCTCCCTTTGCATTCTTTCTCGAGAAGGGTCGGCGGCGTCTACCTTGTCCCTTGGGTGCGCGTAAGGTCGAGTTTCCCCGGCTTAGCGATATAGGAATCGCGACCTTGAACCCACGTGGGAGCGGCGGCGGGGATAGCATAGTCTTGGCCCGCCGAGCATTTAAAATGGTGTTCGCGCTGGCGTCGGGCGGCGGGGCTAATTAGGGCGACGATCTATTCACTTCTCGGGGAATTTTGACCGAAGCGGACTGCGGCTCGCGGCGGCTACCGGCTGTACCCCCCCCCCCTCCTTCCAACAAAAAATAATGATGAAAAAGCTTCGTGCATTTAGATGTGTGTATATTTATATATGTGTATGTATAACACACACACAGACACACACACACAATCACACAATTACACACAATTACACACACACGCACACGCGCGCGCACACACACACACACGCACACACACAATTACACACACACACACACACACACACACACACACACACACACACACACACACACACACACACACACACACACACACACACACACACACACACACACACACACGATCACACACACACAATCACACGTATTACGAAGACAACAAAATAAGAACGAGTCTAAGAAGTGTAATGGAAGTGATAACAAAATTACCCTGAAAGGAATGTAGATAGACATGAGGCAGGAGGGGGGAGGGGGGAGGGGAGGGGAGGGGAAATAGGGGTTCATCACTGGGTTTTGAGGTGGTAGGTGGCACTCACGGAGTAGGGAAGCGGGGGATGTGTGACTCAAGGGGAGACAGAGAGAGGAAGACAGAGAGAGAGAGAGAGAGACAGACAGACAGACACACACACAGAAAGAGAGAGAGACAGAGAGACATATAGAGAGAGAAATGAAGAAATAGAAAAGGAGAGACAGAGAAAAGAGACAGATAATGAGAAAGAGATAGAGAAGAGACGGAAGAGAAAGAGAGAGAGACTAACTAGGCGACGGGCGTACGGATGCGTGTCCGCGATGACATCCGATAAGGCGAGTCGGGAGAGGCGGCGGCGATAAGGCTGATAGGCGCGGGGGGGGGGGGGTGATCTGGTCTTGGCCGGGCTGAGGGCGGCGCTCGGGCGGTTGCATCGGGCGGCCGTGCTTAGTTGTTTGATTGGGTTGTTAAGTTTCGTTTGCGATCTTTTTATTTATTTATTCATTTTACTTTATTATTATTATTATTACTATTACTATTACTATTACTATTACTATTACTATTACTATTACTATTACTATTACTATTACTATTACTATTACTATTACTATTACTATTACTATTACTATTACTATTACTATTACTATTACTATTACTATTATTATTATTATTATTATTATTATTATTATTATTATTATTATTATTATTATTATTATTATTATTTTAGGGGGAGCTATTTTTGGGGGGTATGCTCCAGTTTTTTTTTGCTTTTTCTCTCTTGTTATTGTATTTTTGATTGGGTCTTTCGGTATTTTTATCCTCTTTCTTGTTTCTGCATTTTCTTTATTCTTGTTTTAGTCTTTGCATTTTTATTTTTTTTCTACGTCTTTGTTCTTGTAAATGGTAGTTGGTTTGTGACATCCCTCTCCCCCCTTCCCCCTTCCCCCTTTTCCCTTCCCTCTTCCCCCTTCCCTCTTCCCCCTTCCCTTCCCCTTCCCTTTTCCCCTTCCCTTTTCCCCCTTCCCTTTTCCCCCTTCCCTCTTCCCCCTTCCCCCTTCTTCCTTTGCCCTTTCCCCCCCTTCGCCCCGCCCCAAAAAGCGTAAACATGTAAGCATTGTTTCTTTGTCCGTCTGTTTGATCGTTAGAATGAGAAAGTAAGGTTGACGTAATTTTCCCCGATAAACGCGCGTGTGTGCGTGTGTAAATTATTCGTTGGCGGCTTCGTTATGTAGGGCATGCGTCCTTTAGATACGCATTCTGGGATTATTAACAGATGCGTGTTTGTGCAGGTGTCTTGGGGTGAGCGGCGCGGGGGTGGGGAGGGGGTTGTGGGGGGGAGGTGAGTCACACCCGAGCTATGATGTGAAATGATTCCTTGCCTTACTTCCCCCTTACTTCTCCTCCTTCTCCTCCACTGTGATTTACCCTCTCTGCCTCCCTCCTTCCTCCACGTTGATACACAGTCTCCCACTGCCTCTCTCCTCCCTCCACATTAATCCACCCTCTTCCACCCTCCCTTCCTCCCTCCACATTAATCCACCCTCTTCCATCCTCTCACCCTTCCTCATCCCCCCCTGCCCCCTCCAGCCATCTACACCCCTCCCCCATCACCCTCCAGTCATCTACACCCCCTCCCCCTTCCCCCCTGTGGCCGCTACACACAAAAACTGGTGTAGATAATTATCCGGAGGTGGTGTAGCCCGGTGTGTACTGTACCCGCTTGGCCACCCCCGCCCACACTTCCCGTATATGGCCCGCCCGCCGCTCTCTCACACGCCGCGGACACGCATGTGGGCGGGGATGGGTCGGGGAGAAGGGGGGGAGGGAGGGAGGGAGGGAAAGAGGGAAGGCTAGAAGGATAGAGGTGGAAGAGACAGACAAGGGGGTGCAGTGAAAAGAATCAAGTGTGGCGGAGGAGGAGGGAGGGGGAGAGGGGGAGGAGGGGAGGGTGGGGAGGGTGGCCTAAGGAGGAGAGCGGGGCGGAGGCGGGGGCGAGGGAGCTGAAGTGTTGCTGAAGTTGCACGGCAATTCTACCAGGTATTTATATATATATATGTGTGTGTATATATATATATATATATATATATATATATATATATATATATATATGTATTTTATATTTATTCATTTCCATTTTTATTTATTTATTTTTTGTGTTCGTCAGGAGCGGGGGTGGGGGTCGCTTTTTACTTACTGTCACCGAGCAAAACACGTTTGCCAAGTCACACAGACACACACACTCACTCACTCACTCACTCACTCACTCACTCACTCACTCACTCACTCACTCACTCACTCACTCACTCACTCACTCACTCACTCACTCACTCACTCACACACACACACACACACACACACACACACACACACACACACACACACACACACACACACACACTCACACACACACACTCACACACACACACACACACACACACACACACTCGTTCTCTCTCTCTCTCTCTCTCTCTCTCTCTCTCTCTCTCTCTCTCTCTCTCTCTCTCTCTCTCTCTCTCTCTCATCGAATCGTAGTTTATGTAAAACAAACAGGAGCATTTAGGCGGATAGAGGGGGGGGGGGCAGAAGGGGATCGAGAGTACCTAAATTCACGTGGTACCCCCCCCCCGTGATGCAATAGGTACTAGGGAGGGAGTGTCCAGGTGACATCCGCGGTCCTTATCGTCGGCCTCCATCGGTGGGCGTGTCGTCTTCACCCCGCCCACCTCTCGTCTTTCCGAAATGGAAATAGGAGGAGGAGGAAGAGGAAAAGGAAATGGGGGGAGGAGATGCGGAGAGGAGGAGGAAGAGAAATTAGGGAGAGGAGGAGGAAGAGGAGACAGGGAGAGGAGGAGGAGGAGAAGAGGAGATGGGGAGAAGAGGAGTAGGAGGGAGAAGGAAAATGAGGAGGAGTTAGGGGGAGCAGATGGGTCTTGGAGAAGCAGGGAAAGGAGCAGGGAGCAAGGGGGAGATAGTGGGGAGATAAAGCTTGGGGGGGGAGGGGGGGAGGGGAGAGAGGCGGTTTCCCGGGGCTGCGGTGCGGGAGATTTCAACGCCGTAGCGACTAGTGATCCGAATGCTCGTTTTCTCTCTCATTTCCCTCTCTCGGATCTTTTTTCGCTTAATTTTTTGCTCTCATTTTTTCCTCTTTCTCACTCTCTCTCCTTTCCCTTTTTATCTCTCTCTTTCTCTCTCTCTCTTTCTTTATCTTTCTTTCTTTCTTTCTTTCTTTCTTTCTTTTTTTCTTTCTTTCTTTCTTTCTTTCTTTCTTTCTTTCTTTCTTTCTTTCTTTTTCTTTCTTTCTTTCTTTCTTTCTTTCTTTCTTTCTTTCTTTCTTTCTTTCTTTCTTTCTCTCTTTCTCTTTCTTTCTTTCTCTCTTTCTCTCTTTCTCTCTTTCTTTCTTTCTCTCATTCTCTCATTCTCTCATTCTCTCTCTATCTATCTCTCTATCTCTCTTTCTCTCTTTCTCTCTCTCTCCTCTCCTCTCCCTCTCCTCTCCTCTCCCTCTCCCTCTCTCCTCTCTCTCTCTCTCTCTCTCTCTCTCTCTCTCTCTCTCTCTCTCTCTCTCTCTCTCTCTCTCTCTCTCTCTCTCTCTCTCTCTCTCTCTCTCTCTCCCCCTCCCTATCCCACCATTCTTCACATATGTCTCTTTCTCCCTCCTCTTTTTGTCAACGCCTGGATCGCGACGCTAAAGAGGGGAGAGGGAGGGAGGGAAGGAGAATGAGAGGGTAAGGAGAGAGGGAGAGATGATATGAGGGAGGGGTGGAGGGTAAGTGGGAATGGGGGACGGAGGAGGGTAGGAGGAGGGAGGGAGGGAGGGAGGGAGGGAGGAGGAGGAGGAGGGAGGGAGGGAGGGAGAGGATAGGAAGGTAGGGAGAGCGAGAGAGACGAAGGTAGGGAGAGCGGGAAGAGACGATAGGGTAGGGAGGAGGGGAAGAGAGGATAGGAGGGTAGGGAGAGCGAGAGAGAGGAAGGGAGGGAGAGGGGAAGAGAGCATAGGAGGGTAGGGAGAGCGAGAGAGACGTAGGGAGGAGAGGGGAAGAGAGGATAGGAGGGTAGGGAGAGCGAGAGAGACGAAGGAGGGCGAGGGGAAGAGAGGATAGGAGGGTAGGGAGAGCGAGAGAGACGAAGGGAGGGAGAGGGGAAGAGAGGATAGGAGGGTAGGGAGAGCAGAGAGACGAAGGGAGGTCGAGGGGAAGAGAGGATAGGAGGGTAGGGAGAGCGAGAGAGACGAAGGGAGGGAGAGGGGAAGAGAGGATAGGAGGGTAGGGAGAGCGAGAGAGACGAAGGGAGGTAGAGGGGAAGAAAGGATAGGAGGGTAGGGAGAGCGAGAGAGACGAAGGGAGGGAGAGGGGAAGAGAGGATAGGAGGGTAGGGAGAGCGAGAGAGACGAAGGGAGGGAGAGGGGAAGAGAGGATAGGAGGGTAGGGAGAGCGAGAGAGACGAAGGGAGGGAGAGGGGAAGAGAGGATAGGAGGGTAGGAAGAGGGGAAGAGAGGATAGGAGGGTAGGGAGAGCGACAGAGAGAGGAAGGGAGGGAGAGGGGAAGAGAGGATAGGAGGGTAGGGAGAGCGAGAGAGAGAGGAAGGGAGGGAGAGGGAGAGGGAGTATTTACTGCCTCGTCATCGATGCTACAAAACTCCGCCTTTGATTACACTGTCACGACATGTGATAAGTACTTACGTCGAGTGGGGATGATGATAGTGGTGGCGATGGTGATGATGGTGGTGATGATGCATGGGCAAACCTCGGCCTCGGTGTGTGTTTGGGCGGGGGGGGGGGGGGGCTTGGGTCGTAGATGAGGGTAGTATTTTGATGATGATGATGATATGATGGTGGTGATGATGGTGATGGTGGCGACGACTATGATGGTGGTGATGGTGATCAGAAGGAGAAAGAGGAAGAGTGGGATAACGACGACGACGACGACGATGATGCCTTGAAGTAGATGACGTAGGTTCTGTGAAGGGAGTGTGCGAGGGATGGCCGGGAGGAGGCTTGTTTTTTAGGCGGCGAAGAAGGATTAATAGTTTGTTTCGGTTTGGTTTATCATCATCATCATCATTTATCATTTTCGTAATTGTTGTTGTTGGCTATGATGGTTGTGGTATAATGATGATAATGGTAATAATAATAGTTGCAATAGTAAGAGTAATAATGATATTAATAGTAAGAGTAATGATGATAATGATAATGATGATGATAATGATACTAGTAAAAATAAGTAAAATTGTTTTATCTAATTTTGTTATTGTTATTATTTATCATCATCAGCAGCAGCACTTCTTTGTTATGCAAGATCATGCACTATAATAGTTGTAATGTGTTTATGGATTTTACCGCGATCAACCGATGCCTGGCTAAAAGAAGCGCCAGACAACGTCGAGAGAGCGATGGCGTGTCGAACATCTTCCTCGAGTGGCGCGCGCTGAGGCCCTCCCCGTTTTACAAATGCAAAGTCATTAAATTGCATAATGATGATTAAAGATCGGCGCAGTCCGGCCTCCACTTAGCGGCCGCGTCGTCTCGCCAGCGGACTCGTCTTCTCGTAAGTTTTAGCGCGCCGGACCTGGCTCTGAGCGCACGTTTCCACTTTATTGATACTGCGTCGCGCCCATTGCTATCATCATGCGTGTGATTATGGGCGCGCATTATTGCAGTTTGGGAGGTTCGCGTGCTGGAGGGCAACGGACCCGCGCTGGGGATTTTTTTCTCTTTTCCCCTTTTTTTCTTCTTTTTTATCGTTCGTTGCAATTTCAACGGCGGGCAATTGTGGGGTCTGTTACACTCGGGGAACCTGCATCGGCGTCGCGTTTCGTCACGTACGTCGTAAGTCGTCTCGTGCTCGCCGGCGGGACTGGCGAGGGCGACGCGGCGGCGGCGGCGGCGGCGGCGAGAGTGATGTTTCCCCCTGCACGTGCGAACGCGACAGGTGGGGCTTGTCGGGGATGGGAGGGGAGGGGGTGGAGGGGGGAGGGAAGATAGGGGAGGAGGGGGCGGAGGAGGAAGAGATGGAGTGTATTGGAGGAGGAGGGGAAGAAGAAACCGGATGATTAGATTAGAAGAGATGGGAAGAAGAGTGTGAGTAGGAAGATGGGAAAGGAGGAGGAGATGGGAGGAAAAGTTGAGACTGAGGAGAGGAGAAGTGGAAATGTGGGTGGCAGGGGGAGATCGGAGACGAGGAGGAGCGGGAATGAGAGGAGGAGATGAAAAAGGTATGGTAGAAGAGACTGGGAAAAATAATGGAGAACGACGACCGCGATGAGGGAGATGGTGAAGGGGAAGAAGAAAAGGAGAATGTGGTGATGGTGGGATAATGAGGGAGAAAGGGAAGAAGAAGGGGAGGAAAAGAAAAGAAGATAAGAGATTGGCAATTGATCTGGACTAATCTCCAATCATCTCAATAAAGACAAACATATGAATGTGCGCGTCTGTCTGCCGTTGGGCGATTCATAGACCTATGTGCGTAATGTATGTGTGTGTGAGAGTGATTGTGTGATAACGCCCGTGTACTTCTGTCTGCTTATTTGTCTGTATGCGCGTATATATGTGTGAGGATTGTCCTTATTAGTGTGTGTGTGTGTGTGTGTGTGTGTCTGTCTGTGTGTCTATGTCTCTGCCTGTATATCAGTTTGTATGTGCGTGTACGTGGAGGTCTTTGCTTGTCTGATTGTATATGTGCATGGTTGTCCTGGTATGTGCGTCCGTGTGTGTGTCTGTCTATCTCCCTGTCTGTATGTCTGTCTGTCTACATTTGTTTATTAGGGATTGTCCTTGCAGGTGCTTCTCTTTGCCTGTCTGCTTGTATATGTGTATGATTGCCCTGGTCTATGCGTGCGTGCGCGCGTGCATTCCGCGTGGGACTTCGGGTCGTGGGAAAGGCTTCCTGGGTGATCGTATCTGCTCCTTTTTTCCACTTTAGTCTTCATTTCTGCTGTCTTTTGTTGCTTCAGATTTTTTTGGCATGTAAGGTTTCGTGTTATGGTCCACCGTTTCGCTTTTTGTGGTTGGTTAATGTATTTTTTTTCTTTTTGTTTTACTCTGATTGGATTTCTTTATTCTTTATGGTGTAGAGCGAGTTACTGTTTCGTTCCTTTGATTTTCGGCGTTTTTGTATAGTTTCTTTTTTTTTTTTTTTTTTTTTCTTTGAAGTATATTGGATTTGTTATGTGTATCCGCAAGCTACTTAGCACAGAAGCACCGAGAGGAGAATGTATATCATATATATTTCCCCGCAGCTCAAAGTGGTCTCCTCACGCACCTGAAAAAAAAAATGTGATCACGCCCTTCAGTGGATGTCGAGTGCGTATAAAAGCCGCGCATGTGTTTGCTCCCGCCCACCCCCGCCCGCCCCCGCCCGCCCCCGCCCGCCCCCGCCCGCCCCCGCCCGCCCCGCACAGTCATGCAGCCAAATATTAGATATTGTCACGAGCTTCCGGTGCATGACGTTGTGACTTATGACGGATTTATTGTTGTTGCTTATTTTTGTTTGTTTGTTTGAGAGAGAAAAGGTGGTTGGGTGGATGGATTTGGTGTTATTTTTTGTCTATTCCGCTTTTACTTTCTCTCTCTCTCTCTCTCTCTCTCTCTTTCTCTCTCTCTCTCTCTCTCTCTCTCTCTCTCTCTCTCTCTCTCTCTCTCTCTCTCTCTCTCTCTCTCTCTCTCTCTCCCCCCTCCCCCTTTCCTCCCTCCCTCCCTCTCCGTCACTTTTTCTAACCGGGCTTCCCTGCGTTCTGTTTATATTTTTCGTTCCTTTCCTCCTGTTCCCTCCTCCCCTTTTATTCCCCTTTCTTCCCATCCATTACTGTCCCCTCTTCCCTCTTTCTCCGTCCTTCTCCTACCATTGCTCTTCCCTCTTCTCCGCCTCGCTTTCGCTTTTTTTTCATCCTTCCTTCCTTACGCTCCCCTTCCTTCCCCTCCCTCCATCATTCTTCCCCTTTCCTTTCCCTCCCCTCTTCCCTTCCTCCATCCTTCCCCCTTTCCCTCCCCTTCCCTCCTTCCCTCCTCCCTTTTTCCATCCTTCCCCCTTTCCCTCCCCCTTCCCTCCTTCCCTCCTCCCTTTGTCCATCCTTCCCCCTCCCCCTCCCCCTCCCTTCCTCCATCCTTCCCCTCCCCCTTTCCTACCTCCATCCTCCCCCCTCCCCCTCCCTTCTCCACCCCCTCCGCTATTCTTCCCTCTTTCCCCACCCTTCCCTCCTCCTCCCCTTCCTCCAAACTCCTCATTCCCTTCGCTCCCCCCCCCCCCTCCCCCCCTTTCACCGGATGCCAGGTCTGACGCCTCGGCCGCCCCTCCGCCGCCCCGGGTCATCCATCATGCAGCGTCGAGGGGGACGGCGAGGGCGGCCGCCTGCATGAATGGATGACGGCGGCGCTGCAGGAGTGCCGTGCCCTTGCCAGGGATTTCGAATGAGTTTGCAGAAATATATATTTATTTTATTTTTTTATTTTTTTGAATTTAATTGATTGTTTATTTTTTTTATTTTATTTTTTTATTCATTGTTTATTTTTTCGAGTGTACGTGAGTTTATATATGTATCTGATTTTGTCTATTGCTATCTATGTATTTCTGTCTTTTATAGAAAATGTTATCAGATTTTCTGTAATTTAGATATATATCATTATTTATATTATTTTTAGATTTTCTATTTAATTTATTTATTACATTAGTTAATTATGTATATATCATTCATTTTTTCGGTATCTTAGCTATTAATTAGAATTTACCTATGTGTTGTTTGTACCCAACGTAATTGTCTTTTCTTGTAAACTTTATTGATCTGCTATCATTATGTAGTTGTTGTAGCTGCTGCTTTTATCATTATCGTTGTATTATCATCACCACTATTATGTTGTTGTTATTTTCGTTATCATCATCCTAGCCACTCTCGCTGTTTTAATTATTAATGCAATTATTATTGTTGTCATTTCTAACCAAAGTAATCTTTCTTTCAATTCCACACCAACCCTACCCAATCCGACCCAGTCCGGCCCGACCCGACCCTACCCAATCCGACTCGACCCGATCCAACCCCACCCGACCTTACTCGATCCAACCCCACCCGACCTTACTCGATCCAACCCCACCCGACCTTATCCTATCCGACCCGACCCGACCCGACCCGACCCGATCCAACCCCACCCCACCCGACCCGACCCGACCCGACCCGACCCGACCCGCCTCCCCCTGACGTAGGATGACACCTGTTACGCCATATTTGTGTGTGTGTGGCTGATGAGACGCTAATTATCCTACTTATAATCAGCTTTCTTAATTAACCGCGGGAACGTCTCGGAGATTGGAAACTAATGAGGCGTGTTTCGTGGCGGGAGGGGGGGGGGGCGGAGGAGGGGGTTGGCAACGTGATCGATTCCGCATGTTTTTTGTTATTAGATTTTATTTATATTTTATGTATTTATTTATTTATTATTATTATTATTATTATTATTATTATTATTATTATTATTATTATTATTATTATTATTATTATTATTATTATTATTATTATTGTTATTGTTATTGTTATTGTTATTGTTATTGTTATTATTATTATTATTATTATTATTATTATTATTATTATTATTATTATTATTATTATTATTATTATTATTATTATTATTATTATTATTGTTATTGTTATTGTTATTGTTATTGTTATTGTTATTGTTATTATTATTATTATTATTATTATTATTATTATTATTTGTGTGTGTGTCTCTTTTGGTCTGTATGTATGTTTTTGATGTTACTTCGTGCCATCGTCCTTTCCCTCCCTCTCTCTTTCTGTCCTCCTCGCCTTCTCCCTCTCCCTTTCTCTCTCTCTCTCTCCCCTCCCCTTGCCTCACTCTCTACCCCCCTCCCTCCCCTATCCCTCACTCTCTACCCCCTCCCTCCCCTCCCCACGCGAATCCCCGGAAAGTGTCGCGGGAGTCAACGCGTAACATGACGGAGGCGACATGGCTTTCCGCACCCCCTCCCCTCCCCTCCCCTCCCCCTCCACCCCTCTCCCGTTCCGCTGTTGGCCGGACTGCGGTCGGGTTGTCGCCGTCGGAATTTGGCTTGGCTTGCTTTGGCTAGGATAGGCTTGCTTTGGATTGCTTTGCCTTGGCTTGGTTTGCTCTGGGGTGGCATGGCTTGCTTTGGCCTGCTTTGGCTTGCTTTGGCTTGGTCCGGAAGCGCTCTCGGACTGGCATTGTTCGTTTTTTTTCCCGAAATAGAACATTTTCCTCCATATAGTAAATATGAAGCGCGGTAACGATAACGATAATGATATTAATGATGATAATGATAACGATAACGATACCTGGAAGCACTCAGAGAGCGCATACATCATACTTCCTTTTCATGCACACTAGGGACGGCTTCCATGCACACTAGGGACGGCTTCCATGCACACTAGGGACGGCTTCCATGCACACTAGGGACGGCTTCCATGCACACTAGGGACGGCTTCCATGCACACTAGGGACGGCTTCGTTTCCCTATCTCGCAATGCTAATGAATCCTCTATAAAAATCCTGGATCCATATCATGATCCGAATCATCAATTTGTTGGCTTCTAAGTTGGGCCAAGACACACCTCTGGTAAAAAAAATCATAAAAATCTGTTCTTAACTTTTTATCCTGCTAACCAACTAACTAACCAAACGCTACCAAAAAAACATACTCTCTGGCGGAGGTAATGATATGAAGCAAAACGCGAGCAATGGAAGGAATTTTATTTACTTCGGGGTACAATTTCTGATACCCGTCGGACAGGGTGTTGATGCATTTGGTTGCCCGATAGGATTTGGCGATGTGACTTGCCTCGGTTTGGTTAGTCTTGTCTTTGCTTGGTTTGGTTTGATTTGTCTTGTCTTGTCTTTGCTTGGTTTGGTTTGTCTTGGCTTGGTTTGGTTTGTTTTGGTTTGGTTTGGTTTTCCGTGATGTGTCTTGCCTTGGTTTGGCATGTCTTGGTAAAGGTTGTCTTGGCTTAGCATGGGTTGATACTGCTTGCCTTGCCTGGGTTTAGTGTAGTATGGTTTGCGTAGGATTGATTTGGCTTGCTTTGCCTTGGGCTTTGTTGACTCGCGTGCGCGTTTATATGTATATGTGTATGTATGTAGGTGTGTGCTGTGCCTGAGCGTGTGCGTGTGGGCGAGTGTCGGTGTGGTGAGGCGTAAGGCCAAGAGGATGTGCTTGGTTGAGTAGTTTGAGTACATGTGCCTCGTGAAAGGATCAATCATTGATTTGTTCATTTGATGGCGGCGCAATGGCGGCTGAGAGATATTCCAAAAAGAAAGGCTAGCGAGCGCGATGCTTCGTGGGTGTGGATTCCTCTGCAGGCGCCCCCGGCAGCGGTGGTGACGGTGATGGGGCTGGTGACAGCGACGGTGGCGACCTGTGTGGAAACGCTTAACCTCTTTACGTGAAGGTGGGGCGGCGTGTTGGCAATGGTGTCAGCATGTGTGTCCCCGTAGGTGGGTCGCTTCTGGGGTCGCTAGGTCGCGCCCTCGCCCGCTCTGGGTCAGGTTGGGCTAGGTCACCCTCGCACGCGCTCGTGCTCCCGCTCCCCTCTCCCCCCTTCTCCCCTCCTCTCTTTCCCATTCTCACCTACGCCCCACCTCTCCTTCCTTCCTTCCCCTCTCCTCCCCTTCTCACCTACTCCCCACCTCCCCCTCTCCCTCCCCTCCTCCTCTCTGTCAGTAAACTGGGCAGTGTGACCATTGCTCACAAGCCGGGCCAGTGTTCACAGCGTCTCGTCCCGCCCTCACGCCCGCCGCGATCCCTGGCCCTCCCCGCCTCCCCCTCCCATCCTCTCCTCTCCCTGTGTTAGCTCTCCCTTCCCCTCCCCTTCCCCTCCCCTTCCCCTCCCCTCCCCCTTCGCTCCTCTCACGCCTGGGGAAGAGCAGTGAGGAGGAGTCCGCCCCGCGAGGGATGTCCTGCGCGCCGTTCCTTCCTCATGAGGCGTTAAACTCACATTTCTTTAAAAGGTCTAAGAACAAGTGTAATGAGTGAGCGAAGGCGCCGAGGGAGGAGGGCGGGGGGGGGGGGTGAGCGAAGCTTTCGTACTGGGAAATACAAGGCATCCTGCACCGCTGCAATAAACCAAACTTTGATGGCACCAAGCTGTGATTTACAGCGCGGCGGACTCAAGGGTCACCGCCGCGGCTTGGCGGACGGCAATTCCGACCTTAAGCGCCGTGTGGGATCCGCCCCTGTTGCCGGGCCGCGGAGATACCGCGTCTGGAGGCTGGATCTCTCGATGCTCCCCCGACACTGTTGCCAACGCTGCCGCGCACACAACTCCTCCTGTGTATGTATTTATATCTCTTGATTTATCCTCCCCTTACTCCCTCTCTCCCCCTCCACCTCCACCTTTTACCCTCCCTACCCCTTTTTCTTTGACCTCCTCCACCACATTTCCCCCTCTTGACCCCTCCTCGATTCCCTCATCCTTCCCCACCATATCCTCTTCAATTCTCCCCGCTCATCCCTGCCCCTCCCCCACTCATCCCCATCCTTCTCCCACTCATCCCCATCATTCCCCCTCTTATCCCTATCCCTCCCCCACTCATCCCTATCCCTCCCCGTACCTCCCTCCCTCACCCCCCTCTCTCTCGCCCTCCCCGTACCTCCCTCCCTCACCCCCCTCTCTCTCTCCCTCACCTTCTCCACTCACCCCATCCCCCCTACAACCCTCCCATCTCGCGCCCAAACCCCACCGCCATTAGACGCATTAGAGGGGAGGTCGAGGGCGGCGTGCGAGGAGCTGACACGAGTCCTCACGCCCCGGGAGGAGGAGGAGGGGGAAGAGGAGGAGGAGGAGGAGGATAGGAGGATAGGGGCGAGGGAGTGCGTGCGTGCGTGCGTGTGTGTTATTAGCGGCGGTGCTGCGCTCGGTCGGTCGGTCGGTCGGTCGCCCGCTCGGGTCCTTGGGATGATGCGAGGTCTGGCGGGCGGGATCCTGATGCTGGGCGGAGATGGGCGGGGAGAGGGAGAGACAGACACAGGTAGACAGACAGACACAGGTAGACAGACACACAGGTAGACAAACAGACACAGGTAAGCAGACAGACACAGGTAGACAAAGACACAGGTAGACAAAGACACAGGTAGACAAACAGACACAGGTAAGCAGACAGACACAGGTAGACAAACAGACACAGGTAAGCAGACAGACACAGGTAGACAAACAGACACAGGTAAGCAGACACACAGGTAAACAGAGACCGGTAGAGAGACAAACAAAATTTGATATTGCACGTATTTGTGCATGTCCGCGTACGCACACACAAACGCACATCTGCCTAGAAAGCCGAGAAGGAACTGCTACTCGAGAAATAAAGCGAACTCCCCCCGTGAAGGACGAGGAGCAGCGCAGGCCGAGGGAGTGACAGGTAGGCCGGTTGATCTTGGCTGAGGGCGCCAGGGGACGGGCGGGGGGGTGGGGGTTATTAGTTCACAGGTTAATTATAGCGAGAAGAGGCAGATGGCAGTCACAGGGTGTCACGTCACTTCTTTTGAGCGCTGGAGAGGGGTGATAGGTTGATCGAGCCGGAGAGCTGTGGTGGGCTTTGGCGAGGAAATAGAGCGTGTGGATGGAGCTTGACAGGCTGGCAGAACTGGATAAGTTGACAGAGCTTGCCAAGTTGATAGAGATGGGGAAGTTGACAGCTTTGACAGGCTGACAGAGCTGGACAGGTCGATAGAGCTGGAATAGGGTGACAGAGCTTAATAAATTGACAGACCTTGACAGAGCTGGGCAGGTTGACAGTTGACAGGCTGAGGTGATGTCAACAGGGGGGGGGGGGGGCAGACGCCGTGGTGAACTCGTGTTCCTGCCTCGGCCGCCCACGCCTGCCGGGACGGGCGTAGGTCATCGCCGAGATCAGCTGGCGCCCGGGCAAGGGGGGTGACAAGGGGTGCAGCCAGAGCCTACCTGTCGCGGTGCCCAAATACATTCAAGGGCGTGCACGCGCGTGAGTATTTGCGTGTGGGCGTGTTGGCGTGTGGGCTTGCTTGGGGCTCTTGGGTTCTTGAATTCTCTCTTTATGGAGTTCGTTGCTTCTCTGCCGCCCGCAATGATGCAGTACCCCCCCCCCCGCGTGCGTGCGTGCGTGCGTGCGAGTGAGTGAATGAGTGAATGTGTGTGTGTGTGTGTGTGCGCGTGTGCGTGTGTGTTTTAGTCATTATCGTTAGGTTTAGAACTTAGGTGATGCCTCGTGCGACGGGGTTTATGCTTTTAGTTGTTACATGTGCTATTAATTTGTTTTCTTTATATTTTTATCTGTTATATTTATTTATATTTTTAATGGGGGAGGTATGGAGCTTAAAGTTACGAGTGACTTCATGATGGCGCTAAGGAGAGTTTCGGTCGTAACTTGAAGTTAATGGGAAAACTCTGCTTGATATTCAGTATGGTGTGATATATATATATATATATATATATATATATATATATATATATATATATATATATATATATATATATATACACACACATATATATACATATACATACATACATACATGCATACATGCATACATGCATACATACATACATACATACATACATACATACATACATACATACATACATACAGACATACATACATACATACATACATACATACATACATACATACATACATACATATATATATATATATATATATATATATATATATATATATACATACATACACACATTTTTAAAGGTCAATCGTGGGATGAGGGGTAGGGGTAGAGGCTAAAGAGGGAGGGGGAGCAAGTAAATTAGTCCGCGGGCATTGCAGGGTTGACACGGCGGGCATTGCAGGGTTGACACGGCGGGCATTGCAGGGTTGACACGGCGGGCATTGCAGGGTTGACACGGCGGGCATTGCAGGGTTGACACGGCGGGCATTGCAGGGTTGACACGGCGGGCATTGCAGGGTTGACACGGCGGGCATTGCAGGGTTGACGCGGCGGGCATTGCAGGGTTGACACGGCGGGCATTGCAGGGTTGACACGGCGGGCATTGCAGGGTTGACACGGCGGGCATTGCAGGGTTGACGCGGCGGGCATTGCAGGGTTGACACGGCGGGCATTGCAGGGTTGACACGGCGGGCATTGCAGGGTTGACACGGCGGGCATTGCAGGGTTGACGCGGCGGGCATTGCAGGGTTGACGCGGCGGGCATTGCAGGGTTGACGCGGCGGGCATTGCAGGGTTGACGCGGCGGGCATTGCAGGGTTGACACGGCGGGCATTGCAGGGTTGACGCGGCGGGCATTGCAGGGTTGACACGGCGGGCATTGCAGGGTTGACACGGCGGGCATTGCAGGGTTGACACGGCGGGCATTGCAGGGTTGACGCGGCGGGCATTGCAGGGTTGACACGGCGGGCATTGCAGGGTTGACACGGCGGGCATTGCAGGGTTGACACGGCGGGCATTGCAGGGTTGACGCGGCGGGCATTGCAGGGTTGACGCGGCGGGCATTGCAGGGTTGACACGGCGGGCATTGCAGGGTTGACGCGGCGGGCATTGCAGGGTTGACACGGCGGGCATTGCAGGGTTGACGCGGCGGGCATTGCAGGGTTGACACGGCGGGCATTGCAGGGTTGACACGGCGGGCATTGCAGGGTTGACACGGCGGGCATTGCAGGGTTGACGCGGCGGGCATTGCAGGGTTGACACGGCGGGCATTGCAGGGTTGACACGGCGGGCATTGCAGGGTTGACACGGCGGGCATTGCAGGGTTGACACGGCGGGCATTGCAGGGTTGACACGGCGGGCATTGCAGGGTTGACACGGCGGGCATTGCAGGGCGCGGTTTGAAGAGGGACGGCTGGGCGGGGGTTGTGCAAGCTTGTTTGTGCATAGGCGTGTGCTGGTTCGTTTGCTCGATTGTTTGTTATTTTTGTAATGATTTTCATTTGCTATCAGTCGTATTGTTTTGGATGTTAATTTTGTTATTGTTAATGTTTTTGTTGTTTATGGATGATTATAATTGTTATCATTATTAGCATGATCAAATATTGTATTTGTTATTGTTTCATATATTATTATTGCTGGTGTTGTTATTATTATCGTTATTATTATTATTATCATTATGATGTTGCTGTATTTACTGTATTGTATGTGTGTGTTTTGTATGAATGTTTGTGTTTGTATATATGTTTGTGTGTGTGTGTTGAAATCCCCATCAGTGTGTGTGGGTTAACGGAAGCCATATTGCAATCCCCCCTCCCCCTCCCACTGCCCCCCCCCCCTTTCTTCCAGACTTTTCTTGACGTCGGCCGCTCGTTCCTTATCCGACTGTCTCTTTAAAGTCGTCCGGATGACTTCTAGGCCTAATACCGGAAGATTTTTAGAATTTCAATGTCTTTATTTTATGTATTTTGTGAGGTGATTTTTCCGGTTGTAGGGTCGGGGGGGGGGGGGTGACGGAGATGTGTGTAATTATTGAATTTCTAGAATATAATGTACGGAACAATGGGTCAGTTCAGGGTTATTTTTTGGAAGAGGGAGAGTATAAGCCTATATAGATAATTGGTTATGCATTGTAATTATGTTTTAAGGATGTTAGCTTGATAGAATTGCATTTTTAAAAGTCTTACTCTTCGATATGTATTGAAGATTATGTGGAATGCAAGTGCCCTTGTATTAACCGTGTTTTATGTCATAGTATTGGATTATTATTATTGTTGTTGTTATTGTTGTTGTTATTGTGCGTCTTTTTCATCGGAAGCAGCTGGCGGTTGTTAGAAAGTTGATAGACAAGGAATAGACAAGTTGATCGAAGGGACAGGTTAGGATAGGAGAAATAGAGAGAGAGAGAGAGAGAGAGAGAGAGAGAGAGAGAGAGAGAGAGAGAGAGAGAGAGAGAGAGAGAGAGAGAGAGAGAGAGAGAGAGAGAGAGAGAGAGCGCGCGCATTGTAGGGGCTTTGTTAGAGGAAGGGTGGAAATGAGGATGTAAGAAGAATTGTGGATTCGAGAGGAAGGAGGAAGGACTAATGAACAATGAGGAGGAGGGGACGGGAAAGAAAGAGAAGCGAAGGAGCGAGGGAAGTGAGGGAGAGGTGGAAGAGAAGAGGGAAGGAAGCGAGGGAGGAGAAGAAGAGTAGAGGGAAGGGGGTTAGGGGGGACGGAGGGAGGAGAAGAGGAGGAGGAGGGAAGGGAGTTAGGGGGATGGAGGGAGGGGAAGAGGAGGAGGAGGGAAGGGAGTGGAGGGACCGAGCGGGTAATATGGTAGAGGCACAGGCTGGTTGGTTGGTAGTTGGACCACCGCCAACCACCATGCGTCAACTCAGCCTCCATTATGACGCCAGACTCTGCCCGCTGTGCTCGCTCTCTCCGCCGCCGCTGCTGCTGCTGCGGTGGTGCTGTTGCTGCTGTTCAGGCTGTTTCCCTTCCTTGGATCATTATCATCATCTTTGTCTTTTCCTTTTTTCTTATTCCCTTTCTTTTTTTCTTCTTGGTCTTCCCTTTCTTCTGCTTTTTCCCTTTCTTGTTTATTTTCTGTTGTGGGATGTTTTCGCCTCCCCGTTTCTTCTCTGTTGGGATTGGGTGTAATTTTTTCGTCTTTTTCCTGTTCGCTTTTTGCTGTTTTTTTGTATGAGTGTTGGCGCTCTCTTGCTGTTCTGCTGTCGTCTGCGTGTTTGCTGATCACGTCATGCTGTCCGCCCCGCATGCTAACGAGTTCATGCTGCTGCTACTGCTGTTGCTCGCCCCTCCCCTTCTCCCCTTCCCCTCCCCTCTTTCTCCTTCCCCCTCTCCTCCCCCTCTCCCCTCTTCTCTCTCCCCTCTCCCTCTCCTCCCCCTCTTCTCTACCCCTCTCCTTCCCCTCCTCTCTCCCTCTCCTGCACCCCTCTCCTTCCCCTCCTCTCTCTCTCTCCTTCCCCTCCTCTCTCTCTCTCCTTCCCCTCCTCTCTCTCTCTCCTTCCCCTCCTCTCTCTCTCTCCTTCCCTCCGCTCTCCCTCTCCTTCCCCTCCTCTCTCCCTCTCCTTCCCCTCCTCTCTCCCTCTCCTTCCCCTCTTCTCTCCCTCTCCTGCACCCCTCCTTCCCTCCCTCTCTCCCTCTCCTTCCCCTCTTCTCTCCCTCTCCTTCCCCTCCTCTCTCCCTCTCCTTCCCCTCCTCTCCCCTCTCCTTCCCCTCCTCTCTCCCTCTCCTTCCCCTCTTCTCTCCCTCTCCTTCCCCTCCTCTCTCCCTCTCCTTCCCCTCCTCTCTCCCTCTCCTTCCCCTCCTCTCTCCCTCTCCTTCCCCTCCTCTCTCCCTCTCCTAGCCTATCCCGCACTCCGATCACGCTGCACTCCTCTGTCTGCAGCTTCACCGCACTTGGTCCCGTGGCGCTGGTGTTGCTGTTATTGCGAGCTGATGGCGCTGCACGTGCCCGCCGCCGCCGCCGCCTGGGTAGCGTGCGGCCCGTCGGAGGCTGACACGCGAGAAGGGGGGGGGGGAGGTAGGCCTACATGCGCGTCTTTGAGGATGGGGCTTGCATGTAGGTCTATGCGCGCAGGCAGACGCTCTCTCAAGCAGTCGCTCGTTTATTCGTTTCCGCTTACTCACTCGCTCATTCTCTCTCTCAGCCTTAGTTCCTTCTCTTTCTGAGACTCGTGCAGTCATTCACCCTTTCTCCTCCTCCTCCTCCTTTCGTCCTTTTTTCCGCCTTCGTTTTTTTCTATTTTATGGTGGATCGTTTTTTGTGGGGTGAGGGGTGGGGGTGAGGGTGGGGAGGGAAGGGGTTGGGGCCGCTGGATTGTCTTCTTTAAGATTCTTGGTTTATCTTTTTTTGGGCTTCTGGATTTTTCCCGGGGAGATTCCTGACGTCTTTTCTTTGTCCCTTTCCTTTGCCTTTCTCTTTATCCTTTTCATCTTTTTTTTTTTAAATTTCGTATCGTTTTATTGTTTCTTTCTTCTATTGGCCTTCATTTTCTATTTTTTTACTAATTCCTTTCTCTATCTTTGTCATCAACATCATCATCATTGTCTTCATTATCATCATCAGTCATCATTATCGTCATCGTCATCATGCATCGCCACAAAACTCTCCATTCTTTGAGAGGGTTCTCTTTCTTGTTTTTTGTTTATTTTGCCTAATTATTTTCGAGTGGCAGCAGGCGTCCAGTATTTTCATGCATTAATTGTCATATTCATCATAAATGCCGCATATACATTAATACAAATGTACAAATGAATATTTACATGCAGGTGCTCAGTCTTATACCTGTGTGCATATAATGTATCCGTACTTGTGTGTGTTTAGTATACATATTTACTGAATATATAAACAGTATATGCTACATATGTGTGTGTGTATATATATATATATATATATATATATATATATATATATATATACATATATTTATATATTTATATATAATCTGTGTATGTGTGTGTGTGTGTGTGCGCGCGCGTGTATGTGCATGTCTCTGTCTGTCTGTCTGTCTGTCAATCTCCACACGCACACATTTATATATATGCATGTATGTATATAAAATATGTATACATATATATTTAATGTATGTATGTATAGTGTGTTTATAGATAATATAATATATATATGAAATTATATATATATATATATATATATATATATATATATATATATATATATATATATATATATTATATATATATACATACATATATATATATATATATATATATATATATATATATATATATATATATATATTATATATATACATACATATATATATACGATAATTTTGCGCTGGCATTTGTCTTGTGACTTTATTTTCCCGAGGGAGTTCCAGGGGCTTTCCAGGAGACTCGCCTGAGCCGTTCTGGATTAGGTGAAGGTGATTCCAGGTGCAGGCAAATACACCGAGGAGGAAGAGATCGCTGCTCGTTCGTTCACTCCTTCTGCTCTTTTCCGCTTTTTCTGCTTTTTTCTGCTTTTCGTTGTTGTTTTGGGGGTCTTTGTGCGTGTCCTTTGTTTCTTGTTTTTCCTTTTCTGAGCAGTTTTGTCGTCTGCCTTTTCCTTCTTCCTTATCTTCCTCCCGCTCTTTCTCTCCTGATCGTCGACTCCCCCTTCTAACCCTTGACTTTATTTCCCTTTTTCCTTCGCTCCATTTTCTCTTCCTTCTCTGTTTACTTTTCACCTTCTTCAATTCCTTCCACCATCTCCTCTTCTTTTTCTTCTCCTCTTTTCCTCCTCCTCCTGTTCCTCTTCCTTCTCCTATTCCTCCTCCTATTCCTATTCCTCCTCCTCCTATTCCTATTCCTCCTCCTCCTCCTCCTTCCCATTCCTCCTCCTCCTTCTATTCCTCCTCCTCCTCCTCCTCCTCCTCCTCCTCCTCCTCCTCCCGGGCGCCGGTAATAACCAGCATGATTAGTGGAGGGCAATAAAAGACGCTTAGCAGACGGAGGGCATAACGGCGCTGATGACAGGAGGAAGAAGCGGTAATGACGATGACGGTGGTGAAAGGGAGAGAAAGAGGGAGAGGGGAATGGGAGGTTGGAGGAGGGGGAAAGGGGAAAGGGAGGGAAAGGGAGGTCGGAGGAGAGGGAAAGGGAGGTTGGAGGAAAGGGAGAAAGGGAGATTGAAAGAGAGGGGAAAGAGGGAGAAGGAAGAGAGAGAGCGAGAGAAAGGGGATAGGAATGAGGGAGAGAGAGAAAGAACGACGGGAGGAAGAGAGAGAGAGAGAGAGAGAGAGAGAGAGAGAGAGAGAGAGAGAGGAGGGAGGGAGGGAGGGAGGGAGGGAGGGAGGGAGGGAGGGAGGGAGGGAGGGAGGGAGGGAGGGAGGGAGGGAGGGAGGGAGGAGGGAGGGAAATGAGAGGGGAGGTAGTAAGAAAAGGAAGAAAGAGGGAATGAAAGGGAAAAATACAAAGTAGTGATGATCTCAAGAAGTATTATACGCAGTTAAAAAAGAGAGAGAAAGGGAAGAAGAATGGCGAAAGAGGGAGAAACGAGTGAGAGGGGAACGGCGCGATAAAGGAAGGGATGAGTGAAGGAGATGAAGAAATGGACAATGGAAGAGGACGCGGAAAAAGTGTTTGGAATAAAGAAAGGCCGAAAGGGAAATTAAGGATTTAGTGATAGCATTATTTAGAGGACTTTCGGATGGAATGAGGGGAAAGAAGGGGAAAATGGGGGATTTGGTGATGATTAGATTATTGAAGACAGAAGGAAGAACCATAGGAAGAGAGAGGAGAAACAGGAAATGATAATGATAATAAGATATTCGATTATAAGTTGAGATTAAACGAAAATCTAAAATAGAATAGAAAAAAAAATGAAATATGCAGAGCGGATGAAAAAGAGAGAGAGAGAGAGAGAGAGAGAGAGAGAGAGAGAGAGAGAGAGAGAGAGAGAGAGAGAGAGAGAGAGAGAGAGAGAGAGAGAGAGAGAGAGAATAAATGGACAGATCACGTGTTAAAGAGAGTGAAAAATTAATAGATAACAATAAGAGGAAAGACTAAGATTTTTTAAAAT